>NC_141602.1:51652306-51952306 GCF_047967505.1 Dipteris shenzhenensis | reverse complement strand
CCAACATGTCAAACATTCAGTGCAACTACTGTTATAAGTTTGGACATTATGAAAAGATTTCTACAAGAAGTAGTATGAGCAAGGCAGTCAATCCAACAGCTATTGAGAGAATTCCCGAGAAAGAGGATATTATCATGGTCGACATTCAAGTCATAGCCATTATGCCAATGAACCCGAGAATATGTTACTTGGAAGCAAGGATATGCAAAAGACCGAAATAGTATATCTTGACACTAATTTCCATTCAAAAGGGAAATTCAATTATCAAGTCAACCAAGCAGATCAAGATCCTTGGTACATCAACAATAGTGCATCATCTCATATGACAAAGTGTCAGGAATGGTTCATAGAGATGAAACCATTATAAGGATAGAAGAATGTTATCTACACTGGAGATAACACACCGAATCTAGTTCAAGGGAAAGGCATTGTCCCCATGAACAATTTCATAGGTATGAAAGGGTTGGTGAAAGATGTACTCTATGTTCCGAAACTCAGCAAAAACTTTTATTAGTTGGTCAAATGATGGAACACAACTATTGAGTCATCTTTGATGGAGATGAATGCACTATTAGAGACAAATTAAGAGAATATCAGCTAGTAGGAAAAGCAGTCAAAGAAGGACGCTTATTCAAAATGCTAGCTTCAGTACTAGATTTGCATGCCACGTTAGCTCAACCACAACAGAAGCCACTTTATGCAAAATGGCACAAGAGATATAGGCATGTCAATTTCAAAAGCTTGATAGAACTCATATATCAGAATATGGCAATTGGAATTCCTAAGCTACAGTTTCTTGGATGGGGTGCACCTTCTTGATGTCCTTGAGGGGGGCGTGCCTACTATTGTTGGACCCTCCTGGGTGGCTTGTCACATAGACACTTCCTCCTCCACTTGTAAATTTTTGATTAGAAATTCAAAGGGCATGCAGATTGTGGCCGAGGGCATACTTTGTGAGTTGGAGGGACTTGTGGCCTGTGGAATAGGAGGTCGATGGTGGAGTCCAAGCTCCATCTCAATCTCGAAGAATTCATTTTTCGGATCCATGGGGAAGAATGAGGGCAACCGAGTGATGAGGGAATTGGTGGATGAAGACATAAATTGATTGTTGGTGGATGTGTGGAAGAGGGTAGGGGGTTGTGAGAACTTTGACAGAATTTTGGTAGAGCCTGGGGGAAACTGATATGTCGATGACCCGGTGGGATAGGGCTCCTTTATATAGATTTTGCTATGCCCATGATCGGTGGGATGGCATAAGGGAACGGTTGGCAGGATACGATTATGGCAGTGATCAGTGGGATCTTTGGGTGGTGACAGTAGGCGGGATCTATGGATGGCAACTATTGGTGGGATCTACAGAACGGTCGATAGGATACAATTATGGCAGAGACCGAAGATCGTCAGTGGGATCTGGGGATGGTGACAGTCAGTAGGATATGGTTATGGCAACTAGTGGGATCTGTGGATGGTGATGGTCGACTGGATCTGTGGATGACAATAGTCGATAGGATACAGTTATGGAAGTGCCAGCAGGTTTTGTGGATGGCGACAGTCGGTGGGATATGATTATGGCAGCAATAGGTGAGATCTGTGGACAGCGATGGTCGATGGGGTCTATGGATGGCAAAGGTTGGCGGGATATGATTATGGTAGCTACTGGCAGGATTTGTAAATGGCGACGGTTGATGGGATAGTGCTATAGCAACGACCAACAGGATCCTATCTAAGGGGAGTAAGGAAAGGGAAAAAAGGAAAAAAAGAGGGAAGGTGGGAGAGAGAAAGGGAAGGATGGGTTGTACAAGTGAGAAGTGGGGTGGACTATGTGGTTAGCATGCAAGACTGTGCAAAAATGCAAAAGGGACGTACTGACCTAATGCTAACCATGGATGCACGTGTGTGTATGTGCAAGGTAGTGACTTGTGGGCTGTGGGTGCGTCAGGCGATATGCCTACTGTATTGAATCATCTAGACCTGGACTCGATGATCATGTGTTCCTCCCTCACTTTGAGTGCGTACTTGGGATTCACAGGGTAGGGGCATTGACGTACCAGCTTGGTCTAGTGTAGGATTGTGTGCTACAGTACTTCACTAGCACCCATTTCATATTGGTGTATTTCCAGGCCATGCAGTCCTTGTATTCTCATAGGAGAGCTATCAGAGCGTTCTCCTCATTGGGGGTGAGATCATCGATGATGAATACAAGTTGGGGGTCCTGCCCTTCTAGATCCAGGTTTACCTCCTTGTGGACCATCATATCCTTGGGAGCACCCGGCTTCCTGAGATCTCTTGGCCTGTTGGTATAAGATCTTGTGATCCTCGATCGTGTAGGCTTGTAGTGTGCTGGTACTTGTCGTAGGTCTTCCTTCTCTTCAACCTCCTCCTCTATTTCTACTGGAGAAGTGGTCCGTTTGGACTTAGCTAAGCTTTTGGATAAAAGCAGTTTTGGACCTGAAGGGGTTCTTTCATTGCACTTATAGAGCCAACGAGGGAGGTTATCTTGCTCACCCTAGCTCCCCAATTGGAAGAGAACTCATGGTGAGCGGTCATGGCACCTACGTATGATAGCGAGTGGAGGTCTGATTTGACCCTTACTATCCCTTTGCTCACCTCTTGGGGTCTGAGCATATTAAGCATTCTAAGAGGGACCAATGTTGGCTAAGATGTGCATCTAGTTTTGAGAGAACTCTAGCTTAGGAAGAGTTGCATATCAAAATTCATCGGACTCTTTTTGATCTCTTCCCTTTCATAGGGTTGGAATAGCTTCAGGGATGTGGTCTGGAAGGTTGTGTCAAATTCTGCGGCAAAAAGGTGTCCTGATAATGGGTGGGCCTTGTAGGTGTGCAAGTCCACTCGCATGATTTGTTGACTAATACAAGCTATCCATAAATTGTAGGTTAGGCATTTTGGCATTTGCATAGGTTTTCTTCATGACTTGGACATTAAAAACGTTGATACATTTTTTTTATTGTGTGGTTTCATGTCCAAAGCTTTCAGGCAATAGGTCTAAAGTTTTCATGCCTAAAGTTTGATAGTTTATACCTATTTGCCTTGCTTGCATCATGCAATGATCAATGAACATTGGAAGAGAGGAAAAGTTTTAGAGAATAATTAGGATTAAAGGAGACAATTCTATGATGGTAAGCATCCTATGCATTGATTTATATTTTATGGTCTTTTCATGTAATGTGCTTTGTTACATCTGCTAATGTAATGGTTGTTGAATTGATGCAAGAGGCACTTGAGATTAAGGAGTAATCTCCTCAGCAGGCCAACTTTCATAGCAAATTTGGTTGAAATCACTCATTTGTCCACCATATTAGTCAAGCAAGAGGATACTTTTTGGTCTTCCACATCCAATTTTTAGAATGGCCTACTTAACTACTGAAGTGCATCAAAGTATTGACAACTTGATCATCGTGGTCCATCACATGTCTTTCTCTCTTGCACTGTATCCAATTGGCAATGCTGTAATAAACTTTGTGCTTGGCTACCTTGAGAGGAGAGCGTTAATGGTATTTGTATTAGGAGCTTACTTGGGGATTGAGCATTGAGGGCCAAAATGATTCAGGCAATCAAATCTAGAGGGAAGTTTATTGATAGAATCTTATAAAGTTATTCACCATTTTTTTGAGGTGGATGTAAGGGAAGTGGTCATTCTATATAACTCACCACTAAACCCATCTATATTATATCTAGCTGTGGTAGGTGTTGTTGTCCTTTAGAGGACTCCTATTGTATTATAGTGTGCCCTTTTGTAGACACTATTTTTGGCTCTCGATGGAGGTTTTTTATACTTGCCGTTTCTAGTGCAATTGGTCTTCTTTCATTTCAAAAAGAAAACCTCTCACCTTTCTTCATTTCGGAGATTTATTTTTCTTTAGTAAAAAATCAATAGAGATGTTGCCTTTGAGAGAGGACAACCAGCATTCTCATAATTTTTAGTAAAATCATAATCTATGCCGTATGTAATAGAGGTCACTAGGGACCAAATGGAAATTTATTAAAATTTTAAAGGGTAATGGCTTATTAGCACCATGGTTAGGACATTTAAGCTATTTTGTTGAGGTTTGGTTTTGTAACTTTAGTGAAACTAATAATAAATGTAGTTATTAAATGTATGGGTTACTGTTTGGATTAACTCTAGGCTACATTTAGTTATTTAAAATATGGCATTAGGGGAGAATTGGGGTCTCCAAAGGGCCCCCAATTAGTGTTTCCTAATTTCAAGGGATTAGTGAGGTATTTGAGGTGTACCAAGGCAAGTGCTCCTTTTTGTGGGGCAATGCCATGTTGAGGTGGAGGATGGGCAGACCTGCAAACAACCCCTATTGGCTACTCCTCTTACACCAAGGACCACTCAAACCATCCCCCCCCCCTCAACCCATGCTTGACCCTTCTCCCATTTGCACCTCCCCCAAACAAACCTACAAGTCATTCAAGAGGTGGTGGGCCCTTTTGGGCAAATTTTCCCCCCCTCTCAGCTTGTTATAGGCCTGCCCCCTCCTCTTCTCTGGTCCAGCTCCATTCTCCCTCCATTTTTCAAATGTGGGAACTCATTTGGCATCTTCTCTACCCCCTCTTGCTCTGGTCCACTGTGTTTCTCCCTCTCCAGCACCTCCTATAGCAGCTGCTCATTCTCTCTCCATTCCTAGCTACAGCACCTCCTATGGCAACAGTTGCTCATCCCCCTCTGCTCTTTCTTCCTCCATTCCTAGCTATAGTACCTTTTGTAGTGGCTGCTCATCCCCCTCTGCTCTTTCTCCCTCCATTCCTAGCTACAACACCTCCTGGAGTAGTTGCTCATCCCCCTCTACTCTTTCTCCCTCCATTCCTAGCTACAGCACCTCTTGGAGCTTCTCTCGACCTTCTGTTGCACCTTCTATACCTTCTCCCTCTCTCTCCCTCTATTGGAGCTACTCTCTCCCTCCAAGCTACACTTTCTAGTCCACTATTCATGCTGTGACCTCTCTACAAGCATGGTGAGGAGACCATACATGTACTCTATGTCCCACAGGAGCAAAAATGCACTGGGTGAATGGGTTTGGATAGTCATGAGAGGATCTGCCAAGGGTCCACATAAGCTTCCCAAGAGCAAAAGAGGTGATCTTTTGCATTAATGGAAGGGCCGCATCATGAAGTTCAATCTTGGGAAGAAAGGATTGCTTGCAAAGGTGCAACACATCTACATGGGGAAGGACATGCGCCTTCCTCTATCAAGCAATAAATTGACAATACCATCGCATTGTAAGTCTGCATTTTGTGTAAGATTCTGAAGTGTAATGAGTCAGCTTGAAATTGTATTTTGAAATAGAACCAGTGTAATGAGTCAGTTTGAAATTGTATTTTGAAATAGCACTTGTGCATAGAAGATCTATTTCCTTTAGACTTTGAGGAGTGGGAACTAGTCGAGTGCTTCTTAGGTAAGTTTACTACCATTCATGAGGATTTAGGAAGGCAAATGCATGCTGTAGAGAAGTCCTCTGCTTTGAAACAAGAAATATCTATTGGTATAATGCCAAATACATTACTCCAAGGATAGCATTAGGCTATGGCCATCTTCAATACATTGCAACACCACAACTTGAAGACATGGATTGCAGCATGGTGGACACAAGAACAATGCAATCATACAAGGAAAAGATTGCAAAGGATGTGGGCATGGCCATGAAGTTTACATTTGGCTCTAAATGGGTAAGGTTGTCTTGGTTTATGCCTCTACACATTTTTGGTTCTTGTTTTCATAATATCCAGATGCACAAAACAAAAACCATGTGGTCATGCAAGTGCCTACATGAGAATGCCCTTGAGGAATTGCTTGGGGTGAATTAGGGAAGCAAGTCAAGTGAACAAAAGGGTGATCTGTTTCAATGCCATGCATGTAAGGACAATGTGTTTGTCAAGTACCACATCTCCCGCCAAATGTTATATTTTGCTTTCCAACATAGGCGCTGGAAGAAAACAAGTGGCAATTGGCTCCCCCTTGACTCTAATGATGCTGATAATACAGGGGTATGTTTATGTATTGGTTCTCATTTAGGAGATGTCAAGAATGTGACTGTCACATCACAGTGGACTCTCAGGGACATGCGGGAACACCTATTGGTCATGGAGGATGGCATGTCTGAGTCCTTTCACTTTACCTTAAAGGGTGAAAAGGTAGGAAAGCATGTAGAAAAGCTCGTGCATAGTGCCACTTTTATCCCTCCTGCGATATTGAAGATTGTCTAGAAAATGTGCGTGGAACAATTGTGGATTTTGACATTTTCCAATTAATAATGGTGCAATTAATTTTGATGTTTTAAATGTTTTTGTTTCATGTCAATGTCAAGTTTTTCCCAAAAATTTTATAATGCTTTTTATTTTTTATATTTAGAACATTTGGGTATATATAGGTTATAAACTTACTTTAGTTTTAAAGTTTCACTATCATAGCCATAGTTCTCCTAGCTACCAAACTACCATGGATTCTGCTAGGTCTGCCTTCCATGATTTCATCTCCCGTACTCCATTAATTGATAGAGAGGAGGAGATATTTCTGGTCTTTGATAAGAGCATAGATGTCCTAGGCATCTACTTGGGAGCTTGAGACGATTTTGAAGACCTCATCAAGTACATGCAAGACTACATCACGAGTTTTGCATATCAACTTGATGAGTCTACAAAAAGATGGGTCCCAATTGATTATTTGAAGTACTTGTTCAATCAAGAACCCAAGTTTGTGAAGCATTTAGATCACTTTCAAGCCTAGCTCACACCCCTAGGGTTTAGGGAGGTGGACATTGATGACCTCCTAGCATGTGGAGTCATCGGAAACACAGGAAACAGGTTCCTATCTTGGGAAATGACCTTTATTTTCCTTCTCCAGGAGGGACAAATGGAAGAGGAGGCCTCGACCTCAAGCCTTGACCCTGCCCCTGCACTTTCCAATCCTCTTATTTCTGTAGATGAGCCCAACATCTACAATGAAGAGCCCAAAGACAAAGAAGCTGAGGAGCGGGAAGATGCATTGGCATTGGAAGTGCTCCAGTGACCTCCTGAACCCCATTCTACTTCTCAAATTCCATCCACCTCGAGCACCACCTCTATTGACCCCGCAACAATGATATGGTTTCTTGCTCCCCTTCTTGTCGATGGAGAACAATACCTCTTTCTGCATGACATAGAGGTTATGTTTGGTCTCCGGGAGGATGAAGCTCTTGGTATCCTGTGTGGATACGAGGTGCACGTGACTATGCAAGGACCTTGGTTTTTGGGAGTAGATGATTCAATAGAAGAGTTTCTTGCTTTAACACTAGCCCGAATCAAAGATGCAGAAACATCAATCTACTCTGACCTACTTGATGTTCCAAAAGAAGTCTCCACATCTCACTCCAGACAGCAGGAGGCCTCTGGATCCATCCTCATTGACAAAGAGGAAGGGATTGAGCATGATGACTCCATAGTGGTAAGAAACTATGAGCTTTGAATTTCTTCTCTCTTGGTATACTTTTGCTTTAATGGAATTCTAATGTAATGTTGGACTATTGCAAGAGGCATTTGAGGTCGACCTATTCTCATCCCAGCAACGCCTTGTTGACAGTAGCTTCGGCTGAGATCACTCACTAGCACATTACCTTGGCCAAGCAAAAGGGACTTTCTGGTTATCCACAAAAAGTTTTCTCCACATGGCACTGATGACCTCCTGAAGTGCAAGGCCTTGTCAAGAGTGATTGGTCATGCTGACATCAATCGCAATGCTAACAAGGTCATCTTGGTGAGCTGCATGGCTGCCCTCAATGCCTTTGGAACCAATTTTCAAGGTATGGCATTGATGGCAGCAGCCATGTCCCTGGCTAGCAACGACAATAGCGTTGACTCTCTATTGACTAGGTTTAGAGCTAGGAGTGTATTTGGGAATTCAAAGCCCGATGTTTTAGTGTTTTAGAGAAGAGAGAAAGGCTCTGAAGCCTTATTGTATAGAAATTTTATTTTATATGAATACAGCTATATTTTTTATACAGTGCCCCATTTTGTGTTCTTTTACAAAATTTATTTTATACTATCATTGTATTTTGTAACTTTAATTGTTGTTGGCATTAATATTCTTATTCACTATTCTATTCAAAAGCATGCGATCAGATAAATATTTGCACTATAATGGTCATTTCTGAGCAATCTAGTAAGAATCTCATCGTGCGACAGAAGGCAAATGTGTTCGGCATCGCACGGGGAGCCCAAAAATGGTAAAACCTACTATGGTGAGTATGGGGCCTATTTGACTAAGACTCGCTATGGCATGTATGGGGCCTGTTTGACTTGGTCAAACATGCCCCATATGCACCATAGCAGGTTTTACCATTTTTTGGCTCCCCATGTGATGCCGAACACATTTGCCTTCTGCCGCACAGTGAAAAAACATCATTTGATCACTCAAATTCACACTGAACTTGCATAAACTGATGGAAAGCATCACGTAACATCTATAATAACATGGGAACAGTAATAGAACATAAAAATATCTTTTATTCATTGGCCTCAAAGGGCAAATATTTACAAAATGATTCAGGTTACACCAAATGAACCTAGACAACATCTAGGGCCTAAGGGAGGGATCGGAGTGGATGCGCTTAACGAGTGCAAGGTCCTTGTCCATCACTGTTACTCTTTTGGCATGGATAACACATAAGTTCGTGTCTTCAAAAAGACCTACTGTCATCTGCTCCGTTGCCTCTTGAATTGCTCCCATAGCACCTGAAGTGAAATGCACGACATGCTAGAAGGGTGCACAGGGAATGAGATTGTCCACAGTGGTTTGGAACTTGCCAATCTCCTGAAGTGCCTTCACGCTTGATTTTTTGCACCTTTTAATCTTTGGGGGACCCTGTACTGGCCTTTGGACATGGCTCCATGGCCGCTTGTCTGCTTTGAACTTCTTTCGCCTCTCCTCCCTTGCAACCACCTCTTCAAACTCCTCTTCCTGT
The DNA here is from genome assembly GCF_047967505.1 of Dipteris shenzhenensis. NCBI lineage: Eukaryota > Viridiplantae > Streptophyta > Polypodiopsida > Gleicheniales > Dipteridaceae > Dipteris > Dipteris shenzhenensis. Next base: position 51,943,346 of record NC_141602.1, on the reverse strand, counting down.
GTCTGCTGGGTCATTCGAGGTGGCTTGTCGTGCCTAGGGGTCTGCTTTGTCCTTGGTCTCTTTTCCTTTTCACGAGGCTGTGAGAAAGCAGGCTGAGGCTCTTGCTCAGCTCATACTAGAGGCTCCTCATATATGATAATATCGAGGCACAGAGGGTTGATGGTGCTCTTCCATGCAGTCTGCTTGGTTGGAGGATTGGGGCCAAGGTTCATTATATCTGTGAGCCCGCCAAAAACTTCCTCTTGTTGTGGCCCCTGTAATCTCTCCATCTCCTCTCTTTGCCTTTCTTGCTCCCCTTGTTGGTCTAGATGCTCCATGCCAAGACCCCACGGAGGAGGGAGGGGCAGTTGATCATGATCGACTGGACTATTTTGCCCCTCTTGGGAGACCTCTCGACTTCCATGGTTAGTTGTGTGGAAGGACTGAGAGGACCCCTGATCATGCTTGGATCCTTCATCGTTCTGGGATTCCTCATGGTGTTGAGATCCCTGGGATCCCCCATGAGAGTCGGATGGTGGGGACTCACGTTGCTTGGACTCCTGATGATGAGAACTGCCTTCAGATCCCTAGTGATCATTGCCCTCTTGGCCACTGGGGCTTGCAGTGTGTTCGAAGGCCATGGCATTGTGAGGAGGACAATGAGTAGCGTCTAAATGGTGTTCAGTGGGTCTAGCAATTTGTTTAACTTGTGCCATAGAATCGAGGGATTTAAGGGTTTTGAAGTGCTTTATATAGTCTTTTTGAAAGCACTTTAGGGTTTTTCTTTTAAATTAGGGTTTTTTGAGTGCACCTCCTCCCCCCCAGTGTTTTGTCGCTAGTTCGGTAATACTTAATCTTCACCACCATCCCTCCCAACCCACTCACCCCTCTGCCCTGCCATGTCGCACATGCGATTCTGCAATTTTCAAACAAATTTGTGAATTTTGGAATCTATAATTGACTCAAAATAGTGTTAACTTTATTCATGAAACATTTTATATTTGGGGCTCTCTTAGGACCCAACGCCTACCCTGTCTGACTCTACGTTGCAACCAAAGTGCAACCCCTTGGCTCCCTATTGAGGACTTCCAAGCAGCACATCTCCTTGTCTTCTTGACATGTTGAACCGCTTTTGTCAGACTTGAGACCTCTACCTTATCGCGCTTGAGAGTCCTGGTCTCTAGACATCTATAAAACCAATCAAATATTTCGTGTAGTGCATTGCTTCGCGCGATACCACCCCCATGCCTTGTATTCTTGAAGTATGCTACCTTTGCTCTGTAATGTGATTTCTCCATTCCTTGAGTATTCCAAATGGACAAAGGGCCCCATTGCTCCATAAACCATGGTGCATGTGCGTAAAGAATATGCTGTAAAGAAAAACATTGTATTAGAAACATAAACTGACTGAAGTTTAAAGCACAAAATTTCAACCTAAGGAGGATTACCACGTAATGTGTAATATGTGACTCCCCCCATGCTTCTACCATCAATGATATGAATTCTCCCAATGCTGTCCTGAATCTCTCATAATAAAGCTCATCTGTTTGACCTTGTCTAAGCAACTTTATTAATGCATCAAGCTTTGTCCATAGTTTTTCTCTCAAAGTAGCAATTCGTGGATGTGAAGCTTGATTTTTGGTGCACTCACACAAATCTTTCCAGTACTCCCAACCTAGGGTGCTTTGAGCCAATGTATTTTTCTTTATCAGCATTGTGGTTGGACAAGAACCTCCTTGCCTTTCCTCCACCCATGGACACTTTAGCAAGAATATTTTGTGTCTTTCCTGATTGTTTCTTGTCCTACTTAAGCTTCACATTGCCTCCATGAAGTACCATTAGTGAGAGTAGTTCTTTAGCTTTTGCAATGCATTGTGCAGATACTTACTATGGCCTCAAATTCCAAGCATAAACTAGATGGAGATAGAGTAACTTATCAAGTATACGCAGTTCAGCATGCAAAATACACATGTCTACCTACTCCAATGGAATTGGTAGAATGGGGTCCCACTTAGGATCCTTTTTGTGACAATCAGGGGCTGCACTTTGGTTGCAAGAAAGGATGCCATTTTCCCACTGTAGGCTTCCCTTTTGCATCTTTTGAGAGTGGGTGCAATACAAGCATGTCCATTTTGCATCTGCACTTGTATCACAACCATATAAGGACTTGAGGGAACGTTCCATGCCCATCTACAATTAATGTTTGCCTTGCCTCTTGTCTTTGAATAATCGATGGGATGCCGGTTCTCTCCAAAACCCACTTCAATGTCTCGTGGCACTCCTTTGGGATCTCAAAGGCTGCAAGCCACCATATGTCCTTCTCAGATTGGACTGAGAAACCCTACTCAACTTCCTCATCCCCTTGAGCAAAATGCAAGGCGTCATTCATAATACAAATGCTCACCCTCTCTAGCTTGTGCTCTTTTACCAATTGAGCTTCATCCATTTTTATAACAAATACTAGCTTGCCATCTGTAAAATAAAAGAAAAATTCAGTAAGGATATAGAAATTAGAAGAAATAAAGTTGAATGTGAAGAGGTAATTTCTCTTACCTTCTTCTCTCATCACATAGAATTTGACCATCTCTCTCTGCAAATTCTCTACATCCACGTAAACATTATTGAAAGCATTCATCTCAAACGTTTGGATGCCAGATTTCTTTTTACTCTTCCAAGTCATTGTGCCACTTACACAATGGTATCCTCCAAGCTTTTTTCTAGCACATTGGTTTGTTTCTTGACGTGCAAGCCTTACAGACCATGGTGTTGGCAATGGCATTGTAGATATCTTATACATTTCCTCCATAGCAGACTTGAAAATTTTAAAAATAGAGTTGTAAGCTTTACGACTTACACTAGCAGCATCACAAGCTCCAAGCACCTCCTTTGCTTGGATGAGGCCCTTGAAATCCTTCATTACCTCTCTAGCAACTTGTTTATGTAGCCCTTTTTGTTTAGGGTCCTTCAACACTTCCATGGAATCACTTGGCTTTATTAAACTTCTTAGAACATATGAAGGATCACTATCATCCATTTCCATTGTTCCCATCACATCTTGCAGGAGTTGCACAATGTGCAGAGAGAAAATATGAGCATCAATGACTACCACATGAAGGTGAAGAAAATTGCAGATACACTTGCTTCCATTGGGTCACCAGTGGAAGATGATGATTTGGTTTCTGTGACCTTGAATGGTCTAGGAAAGTATTATGCACAGTTCTGGACATCCATTGCCATCCGTGAAAAATTTCCTGATTTTGACGAGTTGTTTGCTCTTCTAAATTCTGAAGAGCAGAGAAATGGTGGTGCATCTTCTTCAGGAGGAACTTCAAAAGAAACTGTCTTCTACTCAAATGCTGGAAGAGGTAGAGGCAGAGGTAGAGGAGGCCAATCTGGAGGCCGTGGTAGAAATCAGAATATGCAGCAAACTCAAGAAAGCCAATCCTTTGGAGGAGGACATGGTAACTCTAGAGGTAGGGGGAGTCAAAGAGGTCGTGGTGGATGGCAGAGAGGTCAAAATGCAAATAGCAATGTTGAATGCTACTATTGTGGTAAAATGGGTCCTATGGCTAAAGATTGCTACAAAAAGCAGAATGACATTATGAATGGAAAATTGTAGCAAGGCGACTATGCATCTTCTAATAGACAGGGTGATGACAGAAATGAGCATCTATTTATGGTGCAGCACATGACCAATTCTGTGACAAGTGCAGAAGAAAGAAATGATGTGTGGTATGTTGACTCAGGTGTGTCAAACCACATGAAAGTCATGCAGAATGGATGCAGGATGCAAGGAAAATGGAAAGACTAGGATTTGTGGAGATTGGTGATGATACTGCACATGCAGGATGGGAAAAAGAAATACTTGTTTGATATATTTCATGTCCCGAACATCACCAAGAACCTGGTTTCTGTTGGTCAAATGGTTGACCAGGGCTTGCAGGTCAGATTTAATCCTCATGGATGCTTTGTTGAGGATATGAAAAATAACGGTCACTTGATAGCAAAAGGAAAGAAGAAGGTAGGATGTTTACGTTGGATGCAGACATGCCTGAATTGAGTGCAGCAATGTTTGCACATGGGACCGCTGTAGTTACAGATATTGATATCTGGCATAAACGCATTGGTCATGTTAATGTACAGTTACTTAAATCAATGCAGGCCCAAAATATTGTTGCAAGATTGCATAAATTCAAGGTTGCAGAAATGCATAAGGTATGTGAAGCCTGTCAATTTGGAAAACAGGCAAGGAAACCATTTCCTAGGCATGTTCAAGAGAGTAAGAAGCCATTGGAATTAATCCACTCTGATGTGTGGACTGCTAAAGATGCATCTATTGGACGCTGTCATTATTTTGTCACTTTTATTAATGACTACAGCAGAAAAGTTTGGGTGCATTGTATGAAAAAGAAAAGTGAAGTGTTTGGGCATTTCAAAGCCTTTAAAGCTATGGTTGGAAAAGAAACAGGCCTACAAATAGAATGCCTAAGGTCAGATGGAGGGGGAGCGTACCTCTCAAATGAGTTTGCAAGGTTCCCGCAGGAGCATGGCATAAAGCAGCAATATTCATGCAGTCATACCCCACAACAAAATGGACTTGCAGAAAGGAAAAACAGGCATATTGGAGACGTATCTCAGGCCATCCTAAATGAAAAAGACCTACCAGATTATTATTGGTGCTACAGTAGTTTACATAATGAACAAGACTCCCACTGCAGCAATACATGGCATGACGCAAGAGGAGATGTATACTGGTAGGAAACTAGATATTTCTCATTTGAAAAATTTTGGTTGCATTGCCTATGTTCATGTGCCAGATGAGTTGAGGTCCAAGTTGGATCCAAAAGCTGAGAAGTGCGTCTTTATTGGTTATTCTCTGCAGCAGAAAGGACATAGATGCTATAACCCTTCTACTCGTAAGTTTACAGTGAGCAGAGATGTTTTTGATGAGATGAGATGCTGGTATAAACCAGTAAATGTGATTGATATAGATGCACAAAATGGTAATGCTGCACAGAATTCGCAACAGCAATCACAAAATATTAGTGGACCTGCAGTGTCCTCTAGTAGTGGTTCACATACTTTGCCATGGACAGGCAGATTGAGATCAAGAGAATCTCCTCAAAGCAATGCAGATAGTGGTATGCAGGTATTACAAAAAGGAAAAGAGAAGGTAGATCAGCCCATGTTTGATGTGAATGTAGGTCGCTCTTATGTGGATGGTGAATCCAGTGGCTCAGAACAGAGCATTGATGATGAGGTGGGTATTCCTTCTGTTGTTACACCTGGAGTAAGGAAGACCAAGGATGTTTTGAGAGCACCTTGAAGTGAGCCTATTGTGCGCAGGTCTACCAGAGCTACATATCATGTGGATAGGCTGAGATATGATGGATTTACAGCCATTCACTACGCCTATATGGTCAAAGTGATACAGGAACCAGAACCCACCTCTTTTGAGCAAGCCATGGGAAAAGAAAAATGGGAGAAACCATGGATGAAGAAATGGATGCCTTGGAAGCAAATGCTACATGGGAATTGGTGCCTTTGCCTAAAGACAAGAATGAAATTGGTTGTAAGTGGGTTTATAAGGTGAAGCACAATGCAGATGGTTCTGTGAACAGATACAAGGCAAGATTAGTTGTCAAGGGGTATGCACAGACATATGGCATTGATTATGAAGAAACATTCAATCCAGTTGTAAGGATGGCAATCGTAAGAGTAGTCATTGCTATGGCTGCATCAAAGGGATGGTCTTTACATCAGTGTAAAGAATGCCTCCTTCCATGGTGATTTGCAAGAAGAGGTCTTTATGGAGCAGCCACCAAGTTATGTTCATGCTGTTCATCCTGAGTTTGTTTGCAAGTTGAAGAAAGCCTTTTATGGCTTGAAGCAAGCACCTAGAGCATAGTTTGACAAGATAGGACAGTATCTTGTCACTATTGGCTTTCAGATTTCCAAGTTAGATTTCTCACTTTATGTGAGAAAAACAGAGAAAGGTATTATGCTCCTTGTCATTTATGTTGATGATTTGATCATCACAGGTGATAGTGATGAAGATATCCTTCATGTTAAAATGCTATTGAAGCAGAAGTTTGAGATGAAGGATTTGGGAGAGCTATATTATTTCTTGGGCATTGAGTTGATTAGATCACCAAGTCGGATACAGCTCTTGCAGAGGCAGTATGGATTGGACATGCTATCCAAATATGGGATGATAGGCTGTAAGCCTATTTTAGTTCCTTTGGAGCAGAATGTGAAGCTGAGCGCAGATGCAGGTGAGCTTCTAGAAGACCCTACTATGTACAGATGCATAGTAGGAAGTTTGATTTATATGACAATCACCAAGCCAGATTTGAGCTATGCTGTTGGATTGGTAAGTTAGTTTATGTAGGCTCCAAGGAAACCGCATTTGGATGCTGCTAGACCCATACTCAGGTATGTGAAGTCCACATTGCGCTATGGACTATTTTATGAGGCTGGGGTTCACATACAGTTGCATGGATACACTGATGCTGATTGGGCTAGTAGTATTTCTGATAAACGATCTACCAATGGATATATGTTCTCTTTTGGGAGTGTTGTAGTCACTTGGAGCAGCAAGAAACAACCTACAATTGCCTTGTCGAGCATAGAGGCTGAGTACAGGGGTGCAGTGATGGCTACATGTGAGGTAGCTTGGTTGCATAAGCTACTTTATGATATGCATCAGTCTACAGATGGGCCAGTTGTCATTTATTGTGACAACATGAGCTATATACAGTTGGCAAACAACCCAGTCTATCATGCTAGAAAAAAGCACATTGAGGTCCATTATCACTATGTGCGGCACAAGGTTTTACTAGGTCTTATTGATCTAGTTCATGTCACCACAGAGGATCAGGTAGCTGACATATTCACAAAGGCATTGGGCGCAAAGAAGTTGTGCAAGTTCAGAGACCTGCTTGGTGTGCAGGAATTCGGATTGAGCTTGAGGGGGAGTCTTGAGATATCGAGCTCCACTCATGATATGCCAAGGTGACCGTTGTGCATTTATGTCACCGACTTGTTAGTTGTAGATTCGGTTGGTATACCACCCATGAATATTAGCTGGATGACAGCTATCCTTATGTACTCTAGTTCGTGGCTCAGTTAGTATACCACCTTAGTTAGCTGAGTTTGGTTTGAGACCCACATATAGGGTTCTCCTATTTCTTTATACTAGAGTTCTTTTGGCTTTCACAACTAAGAAGAGGAAAACTATTTTCAGCCTCCACCTTTGTGTGTATTCCCCCATTGTGTATGTGAGAAAGCCGCAAGTGAGACTCCTTCCTTCTCTCCCACTATCTTTACAGCGTATGGCTCATGCCTTGCATTGCTCTCATAAGGAGTAGCTTGGAGTGGAAGCTCCATTGGCATCTCTTCAACATCCCCATGACACGTGAGTCACCGTCGAGATGACACATTTTTGGCACCGCTACCGGGGAATGGAGGTGTGCTTTTGTATTGCACTTTCTTTCTTTCATAATCTACCCATTGCACAAGGATTCAAGCTTAACTTGGAGCTTTGCTAGTGGAGTTGTAGGAGAGGAAAGAGTGAAAAAGTGTGAGTTTGGACGAAAAAGTAAGAAAAGCTGTCATTTTCTGTTGGAGAATCTTTTTGATCATTTGAAGCTTGTTGTTTAGTGTTTGAAAGTTTTCTAAGGAATCTATGATGTAAAAATTCACAAAAAACAACCAAGAATGATGAATCAGGCTGAATTTTGAAGTTTTGTGTGAAGCCTGTCAATTTGGAAAACAGGCAAGGAAACCATTTCCTAGGCATGTTAAAGAGAGTAAGAAGCCATTGGAATGAATCCACTCTGATGTGTGGACTGCTAAAGTTGCATCTATTGGAGGCTATCATTATTTCTCGGGGGGGTCACTATGTATAAACCCTCTATATCACGTGCGTTCAAGGCCTATATTTAAAGTCCCTTATCTGTAAAAAATTTCATTAATAAAATGTACCCCTTTTCTATACAAATCTGTAAATTTTTTCCAAAACTATTTTAAATAGTCCCTTATGTATATTTATTTCTGTAAATTCTATAAATTAAAAAAATCCTTCTGTTGAACTCACGTGATAGGGTTACATATGGTGAGTGACCCCCCCGAGCATTATTTTGTCACTTTTATTGATGACTACAGCAGAAAAGTTTGGGTGCATTTTATGAAAAACAAAAGTGAAGTGTTTGGGCATTTCAAAGCTTTTAAAGCTATGGTTGAAAAAGAAATAGGCCTGCAAATACAATGCCTAAGGTCAGATGGAGGCAGAGAGTACCTCTCAAATGAGTTTGCAAGGTTCCTGCAGAGCATGGCATAAAGCAGTAATATTCATGCAGTCATACCCCACATCAAAATGGACTTGCAAAAAGGAAAAACAGGAGAGGTATCTCGGGGCATGCTAAATGCAAAAGACCTACTAGATTATTTTTGGGCTGAAGCATTTGCTACAGCAGTTTACATAATGAACAGGACTCCCACTGCAGCAATACATGGCATGATGCCAGAGGAGATGTATACTGGTAGGAAACCAGATATTTCTCATTTGAAAAATTTCAGTTGCATTGCCTATGTTCATGTGCCAAATGAGTTGAGGTCCAAGTTGGATCCAAAAGCTGACAAGTGCATTTTTATTGGTTATTCTCTGTAGCAGAAAGGGTATAGATGCTATAACCCTTCTACTCGTAAGTTTACAGTGAGCAGAGATATTTTTGATGAGATGAGTAGCTGGTATAAACTAGTAAATGTGATTGATGATATAGATGCACAAAATGGTAATGCTGCACAGAATTCACAGCAGCAATCACAAAATATTAGTGGACCTGCAGTGTCCTAGTGGTATGCAGGCATCACAAAAAGGAAAAGAGAAGGTAGATCAGCCCATGTTTGATGTGAATACAAGTCACTCTTATGTGGATGGTGAATCCAGTGGCTCAGAACAGAGCATTGATGATGAGTTGGGTATTCCTTCTATTGTTACACCTGGAGTAAGGAAGACTAGGCATGTTTTGGAGTAATGAAGTGAGCCTATTTTGCACAGGTCTACCAGAGCTAGGTATCATGTGGATAGGCTGAGATATGATGGATTTACAGTCATTCACTATGCCTATATGGTCAAAGTGATACAGGAACTAGAACCCACCTCTTTTGAGTAAGCCATGGGAAAAGAAAAATGGGAGAAACCATGGATGAAGAAATGGATTCCTTGGAAGTAAATGCTACATGGGAATTGGTGCCTTTGCCTAAAGACAAGAATGCAATTGGCTGTAAGTGGGTTTATAAGGTGAAGCACAATGCAGATGGTTCTATGAACAGATACAACGCAAGATTACTTGTCAAGGGGTATGCACAAACATATGGCATTGATTATGAAGAAACATTCAGTCCAGTTGCAAGGATGGCAATCGTAAGAGAGTCATTGCTATGGCTGCATCAAAGGGATGGTCTTTACATCAGATGGATGTGACGAATGCCTTCTTGCATGGTGATTTCTAAGAAGAGGTCTTTATGGAGCAACCACTAAGTTATGTTCATACTGTTCATCCTGAGTTTGGTTGCAGGTTGAAGAAAACCTTGTATGGCTTGAAGCAAGCACCTAGAGCATGGTGTGAGAAGATAGGATAGTATTTGTCACTATTGGCTTTCAGATTTGCAAGGCAAATTTCTCACTTTATGTGAGAAAAACAGAGAAAGGTATTATGCTGCTTGTTATTTATGTTGATGATTTGATCATCACAGGTGATAGTGATGAAGATATCCTTCATGTGAAAATGCTATTGAAGCAGAAGTTTGAGATGAAGGATTTGGGAGAGCTGCGTTATTTCTTGGGCATTGAGGTGATTAGATCACCATGTGGGATACAGCTCTTGGAGGCAGTATGGATTGGACATGTTGTCCAAATATGGGATGATAGGTTGTAAGCCTATTTCAGTTCCTTTGGAGCAGAATGTGAAGTTGAGCGCAGATGCAGGTGAGCTTCTGGAAGACCCTACTATGTACAGATGCATAGTAGGAAGTTTGATTTATATGACTACTACCAGGCCAGATTTGAGCTACGCATACTCAGGTATGTGAAGTCCACATTGCACTATGGACTATTTCATGAGGCTAGGGTTCAGATACAGTTGCATGGTTAGAGTGATGCTGATTGGGCTAATAGTATTTATGATAGACGATCTACCAGTGGACATATGTTCTCTTTTGGGAGTGCTACAGTCACTTGGAGCAGCAAGAAACAGCCTACAGTTGCCTTGTCGAGCACAGAGGCTGAGTACAGGGGTGCAGCGATGGCTGCATGTGAGGTAGCTTGGTTGCATAAGCTACTTTATGATATGCATCAGTCTACAGATGGGCCAGTTCTCATTTATTGTGACAACATGAGCAGTATACAGTTGGCAAATAACCCAGTCTATCATGCTAGAAAAAAGCACATTGAGGTGCATTATCACTATGTGCAGCACAAGGTTTTACTAGGTCTTATTGATCTAGTTTATGTCAGCATAGAGGATCAGGTAGCTGACATATTCACAAAGGCATTGGGCACAGAGAAGCTGCGCAAGTTCAGAGACCTGCTTGGTGTGCAGGAATTGGGATTGAGCTCGAGGGGTAGTGTTGAGATGCCAAGGTGACCATTGTGCATTTATGTCACTGACTTGTTAGTTGCAGATACGGTTGGTACATCGCCAATGAATAATAGTTGGATGACAGCTATCCTTATGTACTCTAGTTCGTGGCTCAATTAGTATGCCACCTTAGTTAGCTGAGTTTGGTTTGAGACCCACATATAGGGTTCTCCTATTTCTTTGTACTAGAGTTCTTTTGGCTTTCACAACTAAGAAGAGGAAAACTGTTTTTAGCCTTCACCTTTGTGTGTATTCCCCTATTATGTATGTGAGAAAGCCGCAAGTGAGACTCCTTCCTTCTCTCCCATTATCTTTATAGCGTATGGGTCGTGCCTTGCATTGCTCTCACAAGGAGTAGCTTGGAGTGGAGGCTCCATTGGCATCTCTTCAACATCCCCATGACACGTGAGTCACCGTCGAGATGACACATTTTTGGCACTGCTACCGGGGAATGGAGGTATGCTTTTGTATTGCACTTGCTTTCTTTCATAATGTACCCATTGCACAAGGATTCAAGCTTAACTTGGAGCTTTATTAGTGGAGTTGTAGGAGAGGAAAGAGTGAAGAAGTGTGAGTTTGGATGAAAAAGTGAGAAAAGCTGTCATTTTCTATTGGAGAGCCTTTTTGATCATTTAAAGCTTGTTTTTTAGTGTTTTGAGTTGGTAGGAAGATAGTTTGAAAGTTTTCTAAGGAATCTATGATGTAAAAATTCACAAAAAACAACCAAGAATGATGAATCATGCTGAATTTCGAAGTTGTTTTGTGTGAAGTCTATCAATTTGGAAAACAGGCAAGGAAACCAGTTCCTAGCATGTTCAAGAGAGTAAGAAGCCATTGGAATGAATCCACTCTGATGTGTGGACTGCTAAAGCTGCATCTACTGTAGGCTGTCATTATTTAGTCACTTTTATTGATGACTACAACAGAAAAGTTTGGGTGCATTTTATGAAAAAGAAAAGTGAAGTGTTTGGGCATTTCAAAGCTTTTAAAGCTATGGTTGAAAAAGAAACAGGCTTGCAAATAAAATGCCTAAGGTCAGATGGAGGGGGAGAGTACCTCTCAAATGAGTTTGCAAGGTTCCTACAGGAGCATAGCATAAAGCAACAATATTCATGCAGTCATACCCCACAGCAAAATGGACTTGCAGAAAGGAAAAACAGGAGAGGTATCTCAGGCCATGCTAAATGAAAAAAACCTACCAGATTATTATTGGGCTGAAGAAGTTGCTACAGCAGTTTACATAATGAATAGGACTCCCACTACAACAATACATGGCATGACACTAGAGGAGATGTATACTGGTAGGAAACCAGATATTTCTCATTTGAAAATTTTTGGTTGCATTGCCTATGTTCATGTGCCAGATGAGTTGAGGTTCAAGTTGGATCCAAAAGCTGAGAAGTGCATCTTTAGGGGACGAGCATTTTCTGAGCGAAATCTTCCGAGCGTCCGAGCGAAGGAAAAAAAAAGCTTCCAACTATGCATAAATATGGCAAAAATCGATCAGAAGAAAACATAGTTTCACTTAGAAATATGCAAAGTATTATAGCAATTCCTATTTTATACAAAAATCTTTAGGTGAATCTGTAGGAATGGTGAGAGCATAATGGGATGGCTTTTGAAGAAACCCACATGTAGAGTAGACTTCTCTATGAAAATTCCCTTATGATCCTTCTTACAACTTTTACGTAATAGGGGGTGACATTGAAAACCCTCTCTCAACTTATCTTCATGAAAGAGTTTGTTCAAAGAAAACTCATTGAAGCAAGCCATCCAGGTAGTTTCGCCAGCGAAACCCCTTTGAAGCAAGTCTCCCAAGGTAGTTTCGCTGGCGAAACTACCTTGGACAACACTTTTAAAAGTGACATAACTTTCATATCCAATGTCCAAATATAGTCATTCAACCACTCAAATTGATCGGAACACCCCATTTGAGCACATCTATGAAGTTATATTTTGGAAAATCTTCCATATATAGTATTAAATATTACATGTATTTTATGAGAGTGATATATAAGCCCAAGTTAATACTTATTTATAGTAATTTAAACTTCTTTAGAAACATGTCCATAAATATGCTATAAAAACACTAAAAAGATATTGCCATATGATATAAATGTGTTAATTAGTAATTATATATGCATAGTATTATTACATTGAGAGTGATTATGAGGAATGTTTCTTAAAGGAATCAACACTTTTTTAAGGTAATAACAGGGGTACAAAGGGATGTCTCTAAATAAGAAAATTATGTTGTGTAAAAATGAATGAGTGACTAGTCTGTATATTTTTATGATAAAGGGATCTAGTTCTAGTGAAAATAAAAGTGTAAAAACCATGTTTCCTAAAGAAAAACATTTTTAAAAATCTCTTGAAAAACACGCTCGGATAAACCTGCTCATAGGTTTTTGCTCGTAAAATTGACGCATCCCGTCTTTATTGGTTATTCTCTGCAGTAGAAAGGGTATAGATGTAATAACCCTTCTACTCGTAAGTTTACAGTGAGCAAAGATGTTTTTGATGAGATGAGATGCTGGTATAAACCAGTGGGGATGAGCATTTTCTGAGCGAAATCTTCCGAGCGTCCGAGCGAAGGAAAAAAAAAGCTTCCAACTATGCATAAATATGGCAAAAATCGATCAGAAGAAAACATAGTTTCACTTAGAAATATGCAAAGTATTATAGCAATGCCTATTTTATACAAAAATCTTTAGGTGAATCTGTAGGAATGGTGAGAGCATAATGGGATGGCTTTTGAAGAAACCCACATGTAGAGTAGATTTCTCTATGAAAATTCCCTTATGATCCTTCTTACAACTTTTACTTAATAGGGGGTGACATTGAAAACCCTCTCTCAACCTAGCTTCATGAAAGAGTTTCTTCAAAGAAAACTCATTGAAGCAAGCCATCCAGGTAGTTTCGCCAGCGAAACCCCTTTGAAGCAAGTCTCCCAAGGTAGTTTCGCTGGCGAAACTACCTTGGACAGCACTTTTAAAAGTGACATAACTTTCATATCCGATGTCCAAATATAGTCATTCAGCCACTCAAATTGATCGGAACACCCCATTTGAGCACATCTATGGAGTTATATTTTGGAAAATCTTTCATATATAGTATTAAATATTACATGTATTTTATGAGAGTGATATATAAGCCCAAGTTAATACTTATTTATAGTAATTTAAACTTCTTTAGAAACATGTCCATAAATATGCTATAAAAACACTAAAAAGATATTGCCATATGATATAAATGTGTTAATAAGTAATTATATATGCATAGTATTATTACATTGAGAGTGATTATGAGGAATGTTTCTTAAAGGAATCAACACTTTTTTAAGGTAATAACAGGGGTACAAAGGGATGTCTCTAAATAAGAAAATTATGTTGTGTAAAAATGAATGAGTGACTAGTCTGTATATTTTTATGATAAAGGGATCTAGTTCTAGTGAAAATAAAAGTGTAAAAACCATGTTTCCTAAAGAAAAACATTTTTAAAAATCTCTTGAAAAACACGCTCGGATAAACTTGCTCATAGGTTTTTGCTCGTAAAATTGACGCATCCTAAACCAGTAAATGTGATTGATGATATAGATGCACAAAATGGTAATGCTGCATAGTATTTGCAGCAGCAATCACAAAATATTAGTGGACCTGCAGTGTCCTCTAGCAGTGGTTCACATACTTTGCCATGGACAGGCAGATTGAGAACAGGAGAATCTCCTTAAAGCAGTGCAGATAGTGGTATGCAGGTATCACAAAAAGGAAAAGAGAAGGTAGATCAGCCCATGTTTGATGTGAATGCAGGTCACTCTTATGTGGATGGTGAATCCAGTGGCTCAGAACAGAGCATTGATGATGAGTTGGGTATTCCTTCTTTTGTTACACCTGGAGTAAGGAAGACCAGGCATGTTTTGAGAGCACCTCTAAGTGAGCCTATTTTGCACAGGTCTACCAAGGCTAGGTATCATGTGGATAGGCTGAGATATGATGGATTTACAGCCATTCACTATGCATATATGGTCAAAGTGATACAAGAATCAAAACCCACCTCTTTTGAGCAAGCCATGGGAAAAGAAAAATGGGAGAAACATGGATGAAGAAATGGATGCCTTAGAAGCAAATACTACATGGGAACTGGTGCCTTTGCCTAAAGACAAGAATGCAATTGGTTGTAAGTGGGTTTATAAGGTGAAGCACAATGTAGATGGTTTTGTGAACAGATACAAGGCAAGATTAGTTGTCAAGGGGTATGCACAAACATATGGCATTGATTATGAACAAACATTCAGCCCATTGCAAGGATGGCAACCGTAAGAGCAGTCATTGCTATGGCTACATCAAAGGGATGGTATTTACATCAGATGGATGCAAAGAATGCCTTCTTGCATGGTGATTTGCAAGAAGAGGTCTTTATGGAGCAGCCACCAAGTTATGTTCATGCTGTTCATCCTGAGTTTGTTTGCAGGTTGAAGAAAGCCTTGTATGGCTTGAAGCAAGCACCTAGAGCATGGTCTAACAAGATAGGACAGTATTTTGTCACTATTGGCTTTCAGATTTCCAAGGCAGATTTCTCACTTTATGTGAGAAAAATAGAGAAAGGTATTATGCTGCTTGTCATTTATGTTGATGATTTGATCATCACAGGTGATAGTGATGAAGATATCCTTCATGTGAAAATGCTATTAAAGTAGAAGTTTGAGATGAAGGATTTGGGATAGCTGCGTTATTTCTTGGGCATTGAGGTGATTAGATCACCAAGTGGGATACAGCTCTTGCAGGGGCACTACGGATTGGACATGCTGTCCAAATATGGGATGACAGGCTATAAGCCTATTTCAGTTCCTTTGAAGTAGAATGTGAAGCTGAGCGCAGATGCAGGTGAGCTTCTGTAAGACCCTACTATGTACAGACGCATAGTAGGAAGTTTGATTTATGACTATTACCAGGCCAGATTTGAGCTACGCATACTCAGGTATGTGAAGTCCACATTGCACTATGGACTATTTTATGAGGCTGGGGTTCAGATACAGTTGCATGGTTACACTGATGCTGATTGGGCTGGTAGTATTTCTGATAGACGATCTACCAGTGGATATATGTTCTCTTTTGGGAGTGCTGCAGTCACTTGGAGCAACAAGAAATAGCCTACAGTTGCCTTGTCGAGCACAAAGCCTAAGTACAGGGGTGCAGCAATGGCTGCATGTGAGGTAGCTTGGTTGCATAAGCTACTTTATGATATACATCAATCTATAGATGGGCCAGTTGTCATTTATTATGACAACATGAGCTGTATAGAGTTGACAAATAACCCAGTCTATCATGCTAGAAAAAAGCACATTGAGGTGCATTATCACTATGTGTGGGAGAAGGTTTTACTAGGTCTTATTGATCTAGTTTATGTCAGCATAGAGGATCAGGTAGCTGACATATTCACAAAGGCATTGGGCGCAGAGCTGCGCAAGTTCAGAGACCTACTTGGTGTGCAGGAATTGGGATTGAGCTCAAGGGAGAGTGTTGAGATATCGAGCTCCACTCGTGATATGCCAGGGTGACCGTTGTGCATTTATGTCACCGACTTGTTAGTTGCAGATGCGGTTGGTACACCGCCCATGAATAATAGCTAGATGACAGCTATCCTTATGTACTCTAGTTCGTGGCTTAGTTAGTATGCCACAGTTAGCTGAGTTTGGTTTGAAACCCACATATAGGGTTCTCCTATTTCTTTGTACTAGAGTTCTTTTGGCTTTCACAACTAAGAAGAGGAAAATTGTTTTCAACCTCCACCTTTGTGTGTATTCCCCCATTGTGTATGTGAGAAAACTGTGAAGATAGTGGGAGAGAGGGAAGGAGTCTCACTTGAGGCTTTCTCACAAGCACAATAGGGGAATACACACAAAGGTGGAGGTTGAAAATAGTTTTCCTCTTCTTAGTTGTGAAAGCCAAAAGAACTCTAGTACAAAGAAATAGAAGAACCCTATATGTGGGTCTCAAACCAAACTCAACTAACTAAGGTGGCATACTAACTGAGCCACGAACTAGTGTAGATAAGGATAGCTATCATCCAGCTATTATTCGTGGGCGGTGTACCAACCGCATCTGTAGCTAACAAGTCGGTGACATAAATGCACAATGGTCACCCTGGCATATCGCGAGTGCACCCCTGTACTCAGCCTCTGTGCTTGACAAGGCAACTGTAGGCTGTTTCTTGCTGCTCCAAGTGACTGCAGCACTCCCAAAAGAGAACACATATCCACTAGTAGATCGTCTATCAGAAATACTACCAGCCCAATCAGCATCAGTGTATCCATGCAACTGTATCTGAACCCCAGCCTCATAAAATAGTCCATACTGCAATGTGGACTTCACATACCTGAGTATGCATCTAGCCACATCCAAATGCGGTTTCCTTGGAGCCTGCATAAACTGATTTATCAACCCAACAACATAGCTCAAATCTGGCCTGGTAATAGTCATGTAAATCAAACTTCCTACTATGCGTCTGTACATAGTAGGGTCTTCCAGAAGCTCACCTGCATCTGCGCTCAGCTTCACATTCTGCTCCAAAGGAACTGAAATAGGCTTACAGCCTGTCATCCCATATTTGGACAGCATGTCCAGTCCATACTGCCTCTGCAAGAGCTGTATCCCACTTGGTGATCTGATCACCTTAATGCCCAAGAAATAACACAGCTCTCCCAAATCCTTCATCTCAAACTTCTGCCTCAATAGCATTTTCACATGAAGGATATCTTCATCACTATCACCTGTGATGATCAAATCATCAACATAAATGACAAGCAGCATAATCCCTTTCTCTGTTTTTCTCACATAGAGTGAGAAATCTGCCTTGAAAATCTGAAAGCCAATAGTGACAAGATACTATCCTATCTTGTCAGACCATGCTCTAGGTGCTTGCTTCAAGCCATACAAGGCTTTCTTCAACCTGCAAACAAACTCAGGATGAATAGCATGAACATAACCTGCTCGCTGCTCCATAAAGACCTCTTCTTGCAAATCACCATGCAAGAAGACATTCTTTACATCCATCTGATGTAAAGATTATCCTTTTGTTGCAGCCATAGCAATGGCTGCTCTTACGGTTGCCATCCTTGCAACCGGGCTGAAAGTTTCTTCATAATCAATGCCATATGTCTGTGCATACCCCTTGACAACTAATCGTGCCTTGTATCTATTCACAGAACCATCTGCATTGTGCTTGATCTTATAAACCCACTTACAGCCAATTGCATTCTTGTCTTTAGGCAAAGGCACCAATTCCCATGTAGCATTTGCATCCAAGGCATCCATTTCTTCATCCATGGCTTTCTCCCATTTTTCATTTCCCATGGCTTGCTCAAAAGAAGTGGGTTCTAGTTCCTGTATCACTTTGACCATATAGGCATAGTGAATGGCTGTAAATCCATCATATTTCAGCCTATCCACAGGATACCTAACCCTGGTAGACCTGCGCAAAATAGGCTCACTTCCAGGTGCTCTCAAAACATCCCTGGTCTTCCTTACTCCAGGTGTAACAACAGAAGGAATACCCAACTCATCATCAATGCTCTGCTCTGAGCCACTAGATTCACAATCCACATAAGAGTGACCTGCATTCACATCAAACATGGGCTGATCTACCTTCTCTTTTCCTTTTCGTGATACCTGCGTACCACTATCTGCATTGCTTTGAGGAGATTCTCCTGATCTCAATCTACCTGTCCATGGCGAAGTATGTGAACCACTGCTAGAGGACACTGCAGGTCCACTGATATTTTGTGATTGCTGCTGTGAATTTTGTGCAGCATTACCATTTTTTGCATCTACATCAATCATCACATTTACTGGTTTATACCAGCTACTCATCTCATCAAAAACAACATCTCTGCTCACTGTGAACTTACGTGTAGAAGGGTTATAGCATCTATACCCTTTCTGCTGCAGAGAATAACCAATAAAGATGGACTTCTCAGCCTTTGGATCCAACTTGGACCTCAACTCATCTGGCACATGAACATAGGCAATGCAACCAAAAATTTTCAAATGAGAAATGTCTGGTTTCCTACTAGTATACATCTCCTCTGGCGTCATGCCATGTATTGCTGCAGTGGGAGTCCTGTTCATTATATAAATTGCTGTACTAACTGCTTCAGCCCAATAATAATCTGGTAGATCTTTTTCATTTAGCATGGCCCGAGATACCTCTCCAATATGCCTGTTTTTCCTTTCTGTAATTCCATTTTGCTGTGGGGTATGACTGCATGAATATTGCTGCTTTATGCCATGCTCCTGCAGGAACCTTGCAAACTCATTTGAGAGGTACTCTCCCCCTCCATCTGAGCTTAGGCATTTTATTTGCAGGCCTGTTTCTTTTTCAACCATAGCTTTAAAAGCTTTGAAGTGCCCAAACACTTCACTTTTCTTTTTCATAAAATACACCCAAAGTTTTCTGCTGAAGTCATCAATAAATGTGACAAAATAGTGACAACCTCCAATAGATGCAACTTTAGTAGTCCACACATCAGAGTGGATTAATTCCAATGGCTTTTTACTCTCTTGAACATGCTTAGGAAATGGTTTCCTTGCTTGTTTTCCAAATTGACAGGCTTCACACACCTTATGCATTTCTGCAACCTTGAATTTAGGCAATCCTGCAACAATATTTTGGGCCTGCATTGATTTAAGTCGTTGTACATTAACATGACCAATGCGTTTATGCCAGATATCAATATCTGCAACTACACCGGTCCCATGTGCAAACATTGCTGGACTCAATTCAGGCATGTCCGCATCCAACGTAAACATCCTGCTTTCTTCTTTCCTTTTTCTATCAAGCGACCATTATTTTTCATATCCTCAACAAAACATCCATGAGGATTGAATCTAACCTGCAAGCCCTGCTCAACCATTTGACCAATAGAAACCAGGTTCTTGGTGATGTTCGGGACATGAAATACATCAGACAAGTATTTCTTTTTCCCATCCTGCATAGACAAAGGAATTTTGCCAATCTGCACAATAAGATGTGCAGTATCATCACCAGTCTCCACAAATCCTGGTTTTTCCATTTTCCTTGCATCCTGCATCCATTCAGCATGACCTGTCATGTGGTTTGATGCACCTGAGTCAACATACCACACATCATTGCTTTCTTCTGTACTTGTCATAGAATTTTTCATATGATGTACCATAAACAAATGTTCATTTCTGTCATCACCCTGTCTACTAGAGGATGCATAATTGCCTTGCTGCAATTTTCCATTCATAATGTCATTCTACTTTTTGTAGCAGTCTTTAGCCATATGCCCCATTTTACCACAGTAGTAGCATTCAACATTGGTGTTTGCATTTTGGCCTCTCTGCCATCCACCACGACCTCTTTGGCTCCTACTGCCTCTAGAGTTACCACGTCCTCCTGCATAGGACTGGTTTTCTTGAGTTTGTTGCATATTCTGATTTCTACCATGGCCTCCAGATCGGCCTCCTCTACCTCTGCCTCTACCCCTTCCAGCATTTGAGTAGAAGATAGTTTCTTTTGAGGTTCCTCCTGAAGAAGATGCACCACCATTTCTCTGCTCTTCAGAAATTAGAAGAGCAATCAACTCCTCAAAATCAGGAAATTTTTCACGGACGGCAATGGATGTCCGGAACTGTGCATAATCCTTTCCTAGACCATTCAAGGTCACAGAAACTAAATCATCATCATCCACTGGCGACCCAATGGAAGCAAGTGCATCTGCAATTTTCTTCACCTTCATGTGGTAGTCATTGATGCTCATATTTTCTCTCTGCACATTGTGCAACTCCTGCTTGAGCTGCATTTTCCTGGCCTGCGTATTTGTGCTAACATTTTAGCCAAAGTATCCCATGCCACCTTTGGCGTACTTGCATCCTGAATATGCACAATCATTGAATCTGAAATACTGATAGACAGCCAGTACATAACTTTTCTGGCTCTCTCATGCCATCCTTTAAATGCCTGCATTTCCTGTTGATTGGGAACATTAGGAAGAACTGGTTCTTCTTCATTTCCTGTAATGAACTCCCAGTAGCCTTTTCCCATAAGGAAATTCGTCATTCTAAACTTCCATGCTTGGAAGTTGTTCTTGTCAAGCTTTTCAGTGACAATCTGTGAAAGAGAATCAGACACCATTACAGAACACTGCAAAATATTTTGTCACTACAAAAAACACAGCTTTTGCCTCCCAAGGGCAAATCTGCAAACCTGACGAAAGTGGTTTTTTTTTACCACACAGTCACTTCCTAGTGACGATTTTGCATCAACATGCAATAAGGATGATTCTGCAACTCCTAATATCTCTGCGCACAGGCATACGATGCAATTTCTGTGGCAACTTTTCACCGATCTGCAGAACAGTGGTCGCACAGCAAAAACAGGGCCTTTTTCTGAGTGCCTGCGGAGAACTTCCGCCTCCAAAACGGGCCCCGAAATGACCTCGAATCCAAAACGGGCCCCGTAGCATATAATGCCCTCTCGCCACACCGCGAAGGGCATCTCAATCTGAGACAGTGCACTCTTGCACTTCCGGCTGTGCTACCTGCAGAGATTTGCTCCCAAACTCGAAAAAGGAAAGCAACACTAGTCCTCTTACCAGGACACTGCGAACTTGGTTTGCTTTCTTGAGCTCCTTACCACGAACAAGGCTCTGATACCATGAGAAGATAGTGGGAGAGAGGGAAGGAGTCTCACTTGAGGCTTTCTCACAAGCACAATGGGGGAATACACACAAAGGTGGAGGCTGAAAACAGTTTTCCTCTTCTTAGTTGTGAAAGCCAAAAGAACTCTAGTTCAAAGAAATAGAAGAACCCTATATGTGGGTCTCAAACCAAACTCAACTAACTAAGGTGGCATACTAACTGAGCCACGAACTAGTGTAGATAAGGATAGCTGTCATCCAGCTATTATTCGTGGGCGGTGTACCAACCGCATCTGTAGCTAACAAGTCGGTGACATAAATGCACAACGGTCACCCTGGCATATCGCGAGTGGAGCTCGATATCTCAACAAAAACCGCAAGTGAGACTCCTTCCTTCTCTCCCACTATCTTTATAGCGTATGGCTCGTGCCTTGCATTGCTCTCATAAGGAGTAGCTTGGAGTGGAGGCTCCATTGGCATCTCTTCAACATCCCCATGACACGTGAGTCACCGTCGAGATGACACATTTTTGGCACCGCTATCAGGGAATGGAGGTATGCTTTTGTATTGCACTTGCTTTCTTTCATAATCTACCCATTGCACAAGGATTCAAGCTTAACTTGGAGCTTTGTTAGTGGAGTTGTAGGAGAGGAAAGAGTGAAGAAGTGTGAGTTTGGACAAAAAAGTAAGAAAAGCTGTTATTTTATGTTGGAGAGTCTTTTTGATCATTTGAAGCTTGTTTTTTCGTGTTTCGAGTTGGTAGGAAGATAGTTTGAAAGTTTTCTAAGGAGTCTATGATGTAAAAATTCACAAAAAACAACCAAGCATGATGAATCATGTTGAATTTCAAAGTTGTTTTGTGTGAAGACTGTCAATTTGGAAAACAGGCAAGGAAACAATATCCTAGGCATGTTCAAGAGAGTAAGAAGCCATTGGAATTAATCCACTCTGATGTGTGGACCGCTAAAGCTACATCTATTGGAGGCTGTCATTATTTTGTCACTTTTATTGATGACTACAGCAGAAAACTTTGGGTGCATTTTATGAAAAAGAAAAGTGAACTGTTTGGGCATTTCAAAGCTTTTAAAGCTATGGTTGAAAAAGAAACAGGCCTGCAAATAAAATGCCTAAGGTCAGATGGAGGGGGAGAGTACCTCTCAAATGAGTTTGCAAGGTTCCTGCAGGAGCATGGCATAAAGCAGCAATATTCATGCAGTCATATCCCATAGCAAAATGGACTTGCAGAAAGGAAAAACAGGAGCGGTATCTCAGGCCATGCTAAATGAAAAAGACCTACGAGATTATTATTGGGCTGAAGCAGTTGCTACAGCAATTTACATAATGAACAGGACTCCCACTACAGCAATACACGGCATGACGCCAGAGGAGATGTATACTGGTAGGAAACCATATATTTCTCATTTGAAAATTTTTGGTTGCATTTCCTATGTTCATGTGCCAGATGAGTTGAGGTCCAAGTTGGATTCAAAAGCTGAGAAGTGCATCTTTATTGGTTATTCTTTGCATCAGAAAGGGTATAGATGCTATAACCCTTCTACTCGTAAGTTTACAGTGAGCAGAGATGTTTTTGATGGGATGAGCAGTTGGTATAAACAAGTAAATGTGATTGATGATATAGATGCACAAAATGGTAATGCTGCACAGAATTCACAGTAGCAATCACAAAATATTAGTGGACCTGCAGTGTCCTCTAGCAGTGGTTCACATACTTTGCCATGGACAGACAGATTGAGATAAGGAGAATCTCCTCAAAGCAATGTAGATAGTGGTATGCAGGTATCACAAAAAGGAAAAGAGAAGGTAGATCAACCCATGTTTTATGTGAATGCAGGTCACTCTTATGTGGATGGTGAATCTAGTGGCTCAGAACAAAGCATTGATGATGAGTTGGGTATTCCTTCTGTTGTTACACCTGGAGTAAGGAAGACCAAGGATGTTTTGAGAGCACCTCGAAGTGAGCCTATTTTGTGCAGGTCTACCAGAGCTAGGTATCATGTGGATAGGCTGCGATATGATGGATTTACAGCATTTCACTATGCCTATATGGTCAAAGTGATACAGGAACCAGAACCCACCTCTTTTGAGCAAGCCATGGGAAAAGAAAAATGGGAGAAACCATGGATGAAGAAATGGATGCCTTGGAAGCAAATGCAACATGGGAATTGGTGCCTTTGCCTAAAGACAAGAATGCAATTGGCTGTAAGTGGGTTTATAAGCTAAAGCACAATGTAGATGGTTCTGTGAACAGATACAAGGCAAGATTAGTTGTCAAGGGGTATGCACAGACATATGGCATTGATTATGAAGAAACATTCAGTCTGATTGCAAGGATGGCAACCGTAAGAGCAGTCATTGCTATGGCTACATCAAAGGGATGGTCTTTACATCAGATGGATGTAAAGAATGCCTTCTTGCATGGTGATTTGCAAGAAGAGGTCTTTATGGAGCAGCCACCAAGTTATGTTCATGCTGTTCATCCTGAGTTTGATTGCAGGTTGAAGAAAGCCTTGTATGGCTTGAAGCAAGCACCTAGAGCATGGTCTAACAAGATAGGATAGTATCTTGTCACTATTGGCTTTCAGATTTCCAAGGCAGATTTCTCACTTTATGTGAGAAAAACAGAGAAACGTATTATGCTGCTTGTCATTTATGTTGATGATTTGATCATCACAGGTGATAGTGATGAAGATATCCTTCATGTGAAAATGCTATTGAAGCAGAAGTTTGAGATGAAAGATTTGGGAGAGCTGCGTTATTTCTTGGGCATTGAGGTGATTAGATCACCAAGTGGGATACAACTCTTGCAGAGGCAGTATGGATTGGACATGCTGTCCAAATATGGGATGACAGGCTGTAAGCCTATTTCAGTTCCTTTGGAGCAGAATGTGAAGCTGAGCACAGATGCAGGTGAGCTTCTAGAAGACCCTACTATGTATAGATGCATAGTAGGAATTTTGATTTATATGACTATTCCCAGGCTAGATTTGAGCTATGTTGTTGGATTGGTAAGTCAGTTTATGCATGCTCCAAGGAAACTGCATTTGGATGCGGCTAGACGCATACTCAGGTATGTGAAGTCCACATTGCACTATGGACTATTTTATGAGGCTGGGGTTCAGATGCAGTTGCATGGATACACTGATGCTGATTGGGCTGGTAGTATTTCTAATAGACGATCTACCAATGGATATATGTTCTCTTTTGGGAGTGCTGCAGTCACTTAGAGCAGCAAGAAACAGCCTACAATTGCCTTGTCGAGCACAGAGGCTGAGTACAGGGGTGCAGCGATGGCTGCATGTGAGGTAGCTTGGTTGCATAAGCGACTTTATGATATGCATCCGTCTACAGATGGGCCAATTGTCATTTATTATGACAACATGAGCAGTATACAGTTGGCAAATAACCCAGTCTATCATGCTAGAACAAAGCACATTGAGGTGCATTATCACTCTGTGCGGGGAAAGGTTTTACTAGGTCTTATTGATCTAGTTTATGTCAGCATAGAGGATTTGGTAGCTGACATATTCACAAAGGCATTGGGCACAGAGAAGCTACGCAAGTTCAGAGACCTGCTTGGTGTGCAAGAATTGGGATTGAGCTCGAGGGGGAGTGTTGAGATATCGAGCTCCACTCGTGATATGCCAAGGTGACCATTGTGCATTTATGTCACTGACTTGTTAGTTGCAGATGCAGTTGGTACACTGCCCATGAATAATAACTGGATGACAGCTATCCTTATGTACTCTAGTTCATGGCTCAGTTAGTATGCCACCTTAGTTAGCTGAGTTTGGTTTGAGACCCACATATAGGGCTCTGCTATTTCTTTGTACTAGAGTTCTTTTGGCTTTCACAACTAAGAAGAGGAAAACTGTTTTCAGCCTTCACCTTTGTGTGTGAATCCCCATTGTGTATGTGAGAAAGCCACAAGTGAGACTCCTTCCTTCTCTCCCACTATCTTTACAGCGTATGGCTTGTGCCTTGCATTGCTCTCATAAGGAGTAGCTTGGAGTGGAGGCTCCATTGGCATCTCTTCAACATTCCCATGACACGTGAGTCACCGTCGAGATGACACATTTTTGGCACCGCTACCAGGGAATGGAGGTATGCTTTTGTATTGCACTTGCTTTCTTTCATAATCTACCCATTGCACAAGGATTCAAGCTTAACTTGGAGCTTTGTTAGTGGAGTTGTAGAAGAGGAAAGAGTGAAGAAGTGTGAGTTTGGACGAAAAAGTGAGAAAAGCTATCATTTTCTGTTGGAGAGTCTTTTTGATCATTTGAAGCTTGTTTTTTAGTGTTTTGAGTTGGTAGGAAGATAGTTTGAAAGTTTTCTAAGGAGTCTATGATGTAAAAATTCACAGAAAACAACCAAGAATGATGAATCATGCTGAATTTTGCATTTTGGCATTCAAAAGTTATTTTTCTTTAAAGTTTTTTTCATTGAGTAGGTAGTATAGCATCCCCCTAGCATAGAGAAACCTGAACACAAACTCAAAATCCTTCAAAAATCATTGACTAGGTAGACTAGGTAGTATAGCATCCCCCTAACATAGAAAAAACTGAACAGAAACTCAAAATCCTTCAAAAATCATCAAAAACTAGTCGACGACATGGCACTTTTCTATACCCACGGGTCGGTGGCTTAGCGCTATCCCTTTGACCGTTGCCATAGCCATATCCTACCGGTCAAACTTCGTTGACCCATTGCCATAGCACTTTCCCCCCGACCTAACTTCTGACCACGGTCTAACCCGCCCCCCTAATTAAATGCGTGTTAGAGTTAATTATTCCACTGGTCTGATAGCCGTTGACTCGTGGCCGATCGGCACGGGATGAGCTTACTGTGCCAATCGGCGGTCCGGGAGAATTTTGTCCAAGGATCTCGCACCTGAAGACAGTGCTTCGAGCTACGCTCAGCCCACCTTTCACCCTAGTTGGGGGATCAACCCCATCCAAAAGCTCAATTCCTAGCTCCCACTCCATAATAGGACCCCGACAGGAGGATCCATCCAGCTCCGATGAGACAAAGAGCTTGGACGAGGTAATGCAAGACCCCTCAGGTTCAAGGGCCCCCTTCACTAGTGTGGCCTCTCCCAACTCTCTCGCTCCTTCTATAGCATCCAGGTTAAGAGGTACATTCTCCAACATGTTTGGACATTTAGGCCGAACAGAGTTGATAGACATGGAGAACCCCTTCGCCGGCATGTCTGCGGGAAGGGAAGGTTAGCAACATCCAGCTCTCAAAACACAGCCAGGGACTAAAGCCACCTTTGTGGACCCAAGACCTTCCTCCTTCGCAAGGCACCCTCAATGGGAATGAAAGCGATTATTTCGCTTTGTACCACTTTAACAAATGAAATTCAACAAAGATTTCCTAAAGTTGAACTTCTTGAATCTTTTTCTATTATTCACCCTTTGTATTGAAACAATGCAAGAGATGAAAATAAATTGTTTCGCAACTCATTTCAAATGAGTTTGGGTAAGGTGCGGAGTGTCATGGTGATAGATTGAATGCACCACTTGATTCCAAAGAGCAAATAAATCAATTAGGCATCTTTGGGCAAACTATGCGGGAGAAACATAGTAAGCTAGAACACCCATCAAATCCCAAAGCCATGACTAGATCGTGGAGAAAATTGGATTGAGGTCTGTATTTGAAAGAGAAAATGTTAGAATACTTTAAGCTTTCTGATCTATGCCAAACCATGATACTTGGATTAGTTGACGATGACTGAGTGTTTAGTAGCTTGACCTACGATACAATAAGAGATTCGACGAATTGGTCCAAAACCATCTTTTCATTGTAAACACTGGAGTTGTGTCATTGCTTTTTGACATATAATTTTCCGGGAAGAAACTTGGAACTGGGGTTTGAACAGGAGGCTCAAAATTTGAAAACTCTTGACGTTTGCAGCCATCCAATGTGGCCGTTTGAAGCTGCTTCATGATAGAGTTTGAAGTGGTGATAATAAGCAGCCTTGAGAAGCGGTTCAATCCGAAGGGATCCTCGGACCCTTTGCACCTTCTTCGCAACTTTGGCGACGAAATGGGTCGTCCCTGCACGGACTCACGGAGTTTGGGTGCTAAAAAATTATGGATTACAAGCATCAAACTGATCGCCCTTGAGGCTTGACCCCTTTGTATACCGATTTCCGTTGAACCCTTTCCTTCGAGCTCACAATCGAATTGATGATCTGGCAATCATCTTCACAGCGCAAAACTGATCACCTTCCTTTAGCGTGCTCGTGATCTCACTCCGCGGCCTTCCTTTATCTCAGGAATACCAGTGAGTCCAAATTCACCTTGCAACCCTCTCTCACGTGCACAAGATTTGGATACGCGGCTCCAAATGTCTCCATGAATGGCTTTTGCCTGTCTTCTGACCATCCCTCCGCACTCCGCACGGTGATCCATTTGATGGTGGTCGGGATGGTGGCATCTCTGGGAGAGACCGACGAAATACATCGCCTAGCCATGCCGATATCCTGTGCAGTTGAATCGGTCTTTGCGATTTTTCTGGGCACGGGAAGGATTGGTAGAGAGTCCGATGGCTCGTCATCTGTGTCACTCTCAATGCCGAATTCAAGAGCGCCCCTTGGCGACCCCTGATCGTGGTAATCAGGAGAATCACTGTCGCCTTTCGATTGCACTTTGACGAAGGGATGCTGGAGAAGCTGGGCCGCAGTCCATCGAGCCCTGGGATCTCGCTGTAAACATTTGCGTACAAAGTCCCGGGCCTCAGCAGAGAGAGACTCTGGCAACAGCGGATCCTCTTGAGAAATCTGGAAGAGCAGAGCTGCGACGTCTGTTAGATTGGCCCAAGGAGGGCGTCCCTGCAACATCTCGACGACCGTGCATCCCAAAGACCATACATCCGATGGGAGGCCTTGCTCAATCCCCTGGACTACCTCCGGGGCCATCCACAGGGGTGTACCTCCGAAGGATTCCCGCTCGGACTCTTGATCATCCAGCCTTTTGGCTGCCCCAAAATCGGCGATCTTGATGCCCGAGGATCCCACCAAGATGTTTTGCCCTTTGATATCGCAGTGGACGATGCGGCGTTGGTGGAGGTAATGCAATCCCTCGAGGATGCCGCGGGTGTAGAGGCGAACAAGGCTCTCATTCAATTTGCCACCGGATTTCTGGAGAAGGTCAGAGATACTACCATCGGGCATGTATTCGAGGAAGAGGGTGAAGCCATGGGGAGGGGATGAATGGGCACCGAAGCAGCGGAGGATGCGGGGGGAGTGGAGGCTTTGGAGGATATGGAGTTCATGGTGGAGGGCAAGGAGGCGGGAGGGGGAGGGGAGATGGAGGGACTTAAGGGCGAAGGGGAGGCCATTGTGGAGGTTAATGGCGAGGGAGACAGAGGAGGAGGAGCCAGAGCCGAGGGGGGAGGTGCGGAGCCAGTGGCGGATGGGAGACGAAGAAGCCATGGGGCTTACTAGCTCACAACAAAGAAGACGAAGCTTTGGGAGAAAGCCACAGAAGGACCGCCTTCTTTAACTTCCCTGCCACGTCGGCCTCTGTCGGGCCACGACGCGCCACATGGCAGACGCCGCAAGCGCGACTTTTGGGTCCCGACGGGGCTTTGCGGCTGCTGGTGTATGGGCTTCCGCCACGTGGACTGGGATTCTCCAACTTCCAAGTGCCCAGGGGATCCGGATAACAAACTTTGCGAATGTCATCGCCGACGCTGCCGAATTTCGGTTGACGCTCCACGTGGACGACGTTTTTTATATTAAAAGGCTTCCGTGCTGCATCTGCTGGTGAAGCTTCTTCTTCCTCTGATAACGCACGGGACGTTCTCTAGAAAGCTGACGTTGCACACGCCTATTGAGTTACGCCAGCCATCGGAAGCCGCAGTCGAAACATCCCATGCAGGCCGCCTCCTTCTATGGTACGAAGACGCTCTATACGCCATGATCCATCCCTGGAGTGCGTACGTGGCGCAGTTTGGATGGTGGCTGCAGTTACCTCGTCAGCCTTCAGTCCCCTACCTTCGTCGACCTCTCAATTTCCCCTCTTTCTTTTCTAAGCCTTGGTACTTGTCTTTCGTGGACCGTGCAATGCTCATGGTTTGAAGTCCATACGCATATATTGCCTCGTGACTCAATCCCATTTCACAACCCTTATAACTATCTTGAAAAGGATGGGTTTAATCTCGTTCCTATTGAGACAACCTTCATCCATCAAAAGTTAGAGGAAAAAAAGTTTAACGTACGATATAGACAACATGTTACCCAATCAGACAAGACAAATGTTGGCACTCACCAACATCACACCAACAAGACAAATGTCGGCACTCGGTAATGGCAAGCACATCCCTAATACATCTATTGGCGTGCTACTTACCCATACCACCATGTTGCTAGGTTCAACTATGCACTACGTACCATTAACATAACCATGCCATCCACACAACAATGCCCATGTCCACCTATAGTAACATGGAAATGCCATCAAATTTTAAGACTAGAAATGTTCAAATCCAACACTTTATTTTAATAGTATTGAACCAGCATTATTGCTTCATGTGCTTCCTTTCCTCAATGGTACAAGCATTGGCTTCAAGTCCATGTATAGCCCCACCATCCAATCATCAAGTAATAATCTTGTCAAGTTCCACACATGGCATTGCACTTCATGTAAATTTTGTAAATATTTTTGTTAGATTTGGAAATATTGCCCATCAACATCATATTTACGTCAATCATCCCCATAACACCTTGCAAAAATCCAAAACCTTACCAACCCATATGTCGAACTCCTTAAAGATCCATATCATTTACCCTCCGCACATGATATCAATGTGCACTATGTGACATCATGAATGATATCATCATATAGAGTTCTCATACATGTTTCAATTCTTCATCTCATGTGTTGCAATCAAATTACGATAGACATGACTTCATGCCCATATTCTCAAATAATAACTGCAAATCGGCTATTCATTACATATAAAGTTTTTTATACAACCTTTCTAGTGCAATCCTTTGTCTTTATGCTTGATGTAAGAGATTTCAAATCAAACCCCTAATCATTGAATGAGACAACCAACACTATTTTTATCACGTGAAACAAGTGGTCAAAATCGAGAGCGTGCAATAATACCTTTTAAATGCCCAAAATTAATAGCTTTGAGAATTTAGAAAACTTGATTGACATAAATATCAAGTTGTTAAAATGAATAGATATGGTATCTTTGCATCTTCAAGACCCCAAAATAGAACCATGTCACCTTGGAATCTAGGCAACTACAATGATCCAACTTGCTTATTACTATTAATGAGGAGGAAAATCGTTAATTGTAGATGGCTCGGCAAAATGGCACGTGGAGGTTTAAAGAGATTAAACTTTTTGTTTAGTTGCAACAAGCTAATGCCAATTTTTTTTCTTATACTATAGGTTTTCTAGGAGGGAGCGAATGGGGGGGGAAATATTTCTTCTAGAAGATAAGGAGCCCCCCCAATCATGGAAGTGAAAAAGATAGGGAGTATTTTTGTGTTTGGAAATTTCATTGACTACATGCATATTGAGGGATTTAATATTCACAGAATCACATACCCTTTTGGCAAGAGTTACAAATCATGCATTTGCACTTTTCGGTGACAAATATTTAGAAATCAGTGGACTAGCACTGGTATCACCATTGGTTATAGGTCAATTATTGCGACCAGTAGAGGCCACACTACCATTGGTAATCCCTCGGGATACTAACAAGCTACATATGTTTTGGGTTTGGGTGTTACTATCCAAATGTTTGTTAGTATATGGCATGTGAATGTATATGGTTTTGGGGTGTGGGGGCCTATATTTAGATAGCCACTATTATATGACATAAGTAGAATAACTTTGAGCATATAAATACATTGCCTTATGAATCAATCAATTTCTCCTTGATGAATAACTATGCACAATGCATCTCCATCTATGCATCATTCAAACAAATAAAATTCACACATTTGCACCCATGCATCATTCAGTGAGGAATAACATATTTGCATAAATTATAACATTCAATTATAACGTAATTGCTAACATGCATGACATAAAATTACATTACACATCTGCATTTGTGTAACATTTAAACATGACATTCAACCTAGGATTGGCCACAACTGCCCCACACACTTGGATGAACGAAGGGCCATGGGATGAATTAACAAACCAAATGCACTGGCGTTAACATTTTGAAATCTTTCTAAGGAGTACAAAGTTGGTTGTGTTGGAGAAACCAATGGAGTGCAACCGAATTGACTTGTGATGAATGATGGAGCCGAAGATGCAAGATCAAGACATCAACTCATATCCAACAACAAACATAAGAGTGGATACATGGACTCAAAGATGAGACAAAAAAGCTCAAGACATTGTTGAAGAAGATGAATCTTTGATTCAGGGAAGTGAGCAAACCAATGAGCTACTGGCATCAATGCTGAACAAAGAGAGGAAGAAGGGACTGACCAAGAAAGTCATAGAACCCCAGCTCTAGTGAATGCAAGCGAGTTTAACAAGAATGAGGGAGTGGATCCTGTTGAGATTTCATGCTCAACATCATGTGATCATGTGTGCATAGCACCATCACGTGATCATATGTGCATAGCACTAACCAAATAGAGTGCTATAAAGGAACGAGTTAGATGCCCTAACCCTAGCCCTAAATGGGTTTGCATATATTCTACATTTTCAACTAAATCTAGTGTACATGTGGCACAAGAGCCAACCCACATAGGATCACCTTAACCTCACCTTTTGCCACATGGCAGTTCCATCCTGAATCTACCACATCTTATCCTTATCCACGTGTCTTATCCTTAGTGCCACATGTACGGCCTCATCTGTCACAGTGGTAGTCCAAGTCAGAAGGCCACGTCACTGAGCCATGTCACCACCTGCTTGCCACATCATCCTTACCACCTTAGCTGACACATGGTAGCCACATTCCTAGCCTACCATGTCATTAGGCCACCTCAGCTACCACCTCAATAGGCCATGTCATCATTGTCCAGTCAGCTATCACCTCATTAGTGCCACATGGTAATCTAACCGCTTGTTGACATCAACAGACCATGGTTAGGTCAGGTGAGCCAGTGCCACATGAGTAGCCCAATCAGCACTGACCCTCTGCAGGCACACATAGTGCTTCACAGGCACTTCATGTGACTACTCCTACCACCTCATCATTGCTTCATAGGCACACCTCTTGCTAGGCAAAGTGCCACATCAGCACTGCATGTGACCCATAGTGACACATCATCATTGAGCACCATTGCACTCCTTTTGCCCCTCCACATAGATCAAGTCGTATCTCTTGATCCAGGAAGAATTTGAGGGCGCTCCAAAAAGGAAAGTTGCTTCATTTTTTGTGCTCTACTCATTCATCACATCACACGCACATTTTGGCACAAGTTACACTCACATTTGAGCCTCGTCGACAAATCCACTTCCTACATGCACATCTGCCTCTACATCGATGCATCTGACCTAGCACTTAAAAAGAACAAAAGAAAAGGAATTACTTGCTGTTCTTTTATCGATCGATGGTTGGTATAGATCTAGATCAGAGTATACTAGATTGGCATAGAGGGGACTCTTTGAATCTCCCCAAGTTGCCAATCTAAGACATGCCCAAAATTCCCAACTAGTACCTACTCGGAGTCAGTCCATATGCTCAGATACGGTTTCACATCATCACATTATTTGAAATGTGACGTTCATCAATTCAATGAGCAGACTTTAGAGTTGTTTAGAGGCATTGCCGATTGTTCAGTGGGCAGATAGTGCATGATTTGATTTCACACACACATGCCACCATTTTAAAGCCTACTCGGCTATTTCACGGCATTGTGCACAATGATTTCAACCTTGTAAAGCCTCTTGGCTATTCCCGGCATTATTTGCCACAAGCCTTGTAATACATATTGGATTTTATATATTGCAATTCTATCTTCACCGATAGTTCAGATTTCACTTGCAGTTGACTAATACAAAGATTTTCACGACACTTTGAGTACATTTTTCTTGCACCATGTGTACGACTAGCAACCTCAATCTAGAGGCATCTACTAAGCTAGACAACTCCAATTACGGCACATGGAAATACTGAATGGAGACCATTCTTGTACTTTAGGACAAATGGGAGTATGTTGATGGATCTACACCTAGACCATTGGATGATCCAGCAACTAGTAGCTCTACTCCACCTATTGTTATAGCACTAGCAGTGGGATCTATAGCTAGACAAACGATTTTCGCATGTGTAGCAGATCCTGCCATTACCCGAGCTCAGGTAGAATGGGATAAGAAAGACAAGTATGCATATCATCTGATCAAGCAGAATATGCAAGATGTCATGCTAGGATAGCTCAACACAGTCAAGACATCGAAAGAAGCATGGGATATGTTCGCAGCTCTCTACGAGTCCAAGAACACTTCTAGGATTCTCACATTGAGAAACCAAATCAACCATAGTTTCTGGAATAGCACCGAAACTGGTCATGGTTATGTACTCTGGATAAAAGACTACAACAATCAACTCGCAGTAGCAAGAGAGACTATGAACCCCACAAAAATGGTTCAAGTCATCTTGAATGGACTAGGAGTGGGATATGAGAATCTAGTCTAGACTCGGTATTGCCATCCAACGGCAAATTTCGACACTAGAAGAACTCCAGTCAATCCTACTTGGTGAAGAACTCAGGATGCAAGCCATTCAAGCACGTAAAGGTCATTCTAATGATTAGGCATTCACAGGTTCAGATAGAAGCAGAGGCAGAGGCAGAGGCAGATTATACCAAAAAAGTGGTCATCATCAGTAAGAAAATCAGCAAAGTTAGAATCAGCATTCACATCATCCTCAGCAACATCAACATCAGCAAAGAGGAAATCATTCCAACCTAGGAAGATTTCAGGGACAAGGGAATGCATCCACCAACGTGTCAAACATTTAGTGCAACTACTATCACAAGTTTGGACACTATGAAAGAGATTTCCACAAGAAATAGTACGACCAAGGCGATCAATCCAACAATAATCGAGGGAATTTTCGCAGTAGAGGAAATCATCGTGGTGGACATTCTAGTCACTATCATTTTGCAAATGAACATGGGAATACGGTTTCTTGGAAATGAGGAAATGCAGCAAAGTGATACAGTATACCTAGACACCTAGACACTGATTTCAATCCAAAAGAGGATTTCACCTATCAAGTCAACCAAGTGAAACAGGATCCTGGGCATATTGATAGCGGTGCATCATCTCACATGACAAATCATCAGGAATGGTTCACAGAGATGAAACCATTAGAAGGTCAGAAAAATGTCATCTACACAGCAGACAATACACCGAATCCAATTCAAGGGATAGGTGTTATCCCTATGAACGATTTCACTGGTACGAAAGGATTGGTGAAATATGTACTCTATGTTCCAAAGCTAAGCAAGAACCTCTTATCAGTAGGTCAAATGACAAAACAAATGTACCGAGTTATCTTTGATGGAGATGAATGCACTATCAGAGATAAATCCAGAAGATGTCAGCTAATAGCAAAAGGTGTCAAGGAAGGATGCTTATACAAAATGCTAGCTACAGTACCAGAGAAGCATGCCATCTCAGCTCAACCGCAACAGATGCCACTATCTGCAAAATGGCACAAGAGATATGGTCATGTCAATTTCAAGTACTTGTCAGATCTTAGGAATCAAAATATGGTAATTGGGATTCCTAAGCTGCTACAGTTCTTGGAAAAGTTTGTGAAGCATGCTGCTTCGGCAAACAAAAGCGAACCAATTTTGGCAGAAGTACCTCTCGTGCACGAGGTATTCTTGATTTGATACATACAGATGTATGGGGTAATGCCCAGACCTGCAGCATCAATGGTTCACTTTACTACTTGACTTTCATCGACGACTATAGCAGATGTTGTTTCCAAATATACGAATGAAGGTTTTAAAAAAAAATGGAAATGAGGGAGAGAATCCCCCATCTCACTTGCAAATGTTTTTAGGACAACTACAATGCTACAAGTCACTCCTAAGGAAGAGTACTTGATGTACTTTCGCACCACTTTTGCCAATAAAGCCATTGATTGGTATGACTGATATACCCATGGAAACTTTGAGACATGGGACGAGTTGAAGGATCATTGAAGCTTGCATTCCTGAAGAGGTTTCAACATAAATTTAGCTAGGAAAGATTGCTAAAGCTCAACCACCTTAATCAAAACAAGGTCGACTTTGTAGCACAAATGAGGATGCAGACTAATCAACTTGACAACTCACAAGATGAAATGGTGCTCTAGTCCTAGTTGATGAGTAGCCTCACTCAAGGAGCAAAGCTGTGTAACATGGAGTACATACCCAATGAGGATGTATGATGAATTAATCAATAGAGAAATGGCGTTAGAAAATAGGAACATGGAACCCGAAAAGAAAAATAAATATAAAATCTTGGTGAAAGTTTGTCAAGCTAATTTTTTTAGTTCTCCATTGCCTTGCAACTTCATATTGTGCAAATTATACACATGTACCACACCAAGCAACTAATCTTTTTTTGTAAACCTTTTTGTTTAGTCAATTACTCTAGCTCATCAAATTTGATCCTTGTAAATGGCACACACACACACACACACACACACAAATTCATACATGCATACATACACACATTCATACATGCATACATACATGCATACATACATACATACATGCATGCACGCTTGCATACACATGCATGCATGTATGCATGTATGTATGTATGTATGCATGCATGCATGTATGTATGTATGTATGTATGAGTGTATGTATGTATGTGTGCATGCATGTGTATGTGTGTCTGCATGTGTGTGCATGTGCATGCATGCATGTGTGTGTGTGTGTGTGTGTGTGTGTGTGTGTGTGTGTGTGTGTGTGTGTGTGTTTAAAATAAAACCTTTTTACAACACGGCATATGAAGCTCAGATAAGGGTGGATAAAAATTTATTTATTACATGGGTGTTCATAAGACAAAAGTTGGTATGACAGTGTAAACAAGAAATAATAACGCCGGTGAAGTCCTAACAAGCATCTTATTTACCAAAGAGGAGA
This sequence comes from Dipteris shenzhenensis, assembly GCF_047967505.1. Lineage (NCBI taxonomy): Eukaryota > Viridiplantae > Streptophyta > Polypodiopsida > Gleicheniales > Dipteridaceae > Dipteris > Dipteris shenzhenensis. Next base: position 51,906,958 of record NC_141602.1, on the reverse strand, counting down.
GTCTGCATACCTGCCACCATCCAACGACAAAACATGATAAGAACCAAGTTAACTTAATTTGGGAAGACAGGTGTCATAAACTCTCCTCCCTTGTTATCAGGGTCACAATAAATTAGAAGCTTAGCCAAAAACTTAACTAGAATCATGTAAAAATTTTTCAAAGTGTAAAAGATGGGTATCTTTGAGTGTGGATTTGGTAGAGTATGTGGAAAGGGTAATCCTAATGTAATAGCTAGGGATAGGTTAGGGTGAGTGAAATAAAAAAAGAAAACACCTAGGTGAGAAAAGAAATTAATAAGGTACAAATTAGGAATAGGATTGCTAAGGTACGGTAGATACTGAAAGAGCATCATTAGTAAAGGATCAATTAACCAGGAGATACTGAGTGTAATTGTAAGTTGGGAAATTTTATTTTTTGATTAGAGGAGGAGAGATAATATATATGGAGAGAAGGGGACATAGTCATCTATAGGGAAAGATAAGGGGTAAAAGAAGGCCTTTAAAAAGAGCAAAAAATAGAGGACTAAAAAGTATAATTTAAAATTAATGAAAAGAAAAAAGGAAAAAGAGAGTGCTTAAAAAGTAATGAAATAAATTAATCTAAATTTAGTTTAGAATAAAGCAAAAAAATTTTTAAAAAGTGTTGTAAATAGATCTTAAAGTTTATAGAGTAATTTAATAAACATAGATTAGAGAGAAATGGGGTATGAAGGGAGAGGGATTAATTTAATGGAAAGAAAAAAGAAAGGGGAAGAGAGGTGGTGAGGGGAAAAAAAGATTAACTTAGATAAAGTAACAAAGGTTTTTGGAGTGGGGGGGGGGGGGGGGGGGTTTATTATGTAAGTGGTAGAAAAAAGAGAAATGGGGGCTGTGAATAATGAAGGAAGAGAGGGGTAATAAGTACCTGTGAGTCCATCGATAAAGGAGCTGAGAGTTTGATGGGAAGGCACAAAAGGACTATGGTGTGTAGCATGTGGGGGCTAGTGAGACAACTTAGAGCTTGGTGGTTGTACTAATGGTTGGGACTCGGGAGGCACAGAGGTAGGGCAACAACGTCGTAGCAGACTGTGGGGGGTACAGCGGTACTACAAGCGAGTGGCCAAAAGGCACGTACACTGCAACGGTTGGGGAGTGGGCACTAAAGAATGGTATTACTAGGTCTGTGAGTAGAGGGGTGGACAAAGCAGTAGCAGCAGTAGGCAATGAGTGGAGAGCTTAGAGTAGGGGTGATTAGTAGAAGGGTTTTAATAGGGTGAGACGAGAGTAGGGGGTAAAGTGATTGCAAGAATTGGCACGAGTGGATAGGTGAAGGTAGAGTAGGCTTATATATATAGGGGGAGGGAGGGTTAGTCGGGGAGAGAGTCGGGAGGTTAGGAAGTATTGGGAGGCAGGGCCATTTGCACAAATGCCATGTAAGGCAACGAGAAAACGGCCGTGGGAAGTCTACTTATAAACAAACAAGAAATTATGCTAAAAAAGGGTTTAGAATAAGGAAAATAATAGATTACTAGATTTTAGTAAGGTATACGATATTATAGTTAATTACGAGTAAAAAAATTAAGTAGTGTTAAAAAAATAGGATATAAGAAAATAAGAAAAAAGAGCAAGTAAATATATATATATATAGAAAATAGGTCATAAAAATATATAGAAAAGGGTAAAAGGAAAATTGAAAAAGAAAAAAGGAGGAAAATTTAAAAAATAAGAAATAAATTTTAAAGAAAAAAAGAAAATTAAAAAAAGGGGGAAGGGGGGAAAATATAATTGATAGTGAAAAGATAAGTAGGGGTTCTATTTTTTTAAAACAAATTTAAGGAATGTAGGAAAAATAGGTAACAAATATTAAAGAAAACAAAAAAATAGATTTAAATATTAAGAAATTTTGGAGGTAAAGTTTTAGGAAAAAGGGGAGAATAAATAAGGAAAAACTAAGAGAAGTAGGGAAAATAAAAGAGAAATTCAGGATTATATAAGAAAAACAGGAAAGAGAGAGAGAGAGACAGAGAGAGAGAGAGAGAGAGAGAGAGACACACACACACAGAGAGAGAGAGAGAGAGAGAGAGAGAGAGAGAGAGAGAGAAGGGGGCCAGGGCCTAACCAAAAGAGAGGAAGGTGTAGGAAGTGTGTGTGTGTGGTGTATACACACACACACACACACATACACACACATGCACACATGCACACGCACACGCACGCATGCATGCATGTGAGTGCATGCATGTGTGCATGTGCGTGTTGCATGCATACGTATGTGAACTCCTGCATGCATGTATGTATGTATGTATGTGTACATACATATGAAATTGCCTATTAGAGTATTTAGATGTTTATCTTTTGCAAATGTTTATATTCCATTGTGTTAATGGGATTGTGTAATGCTTACTTGAATGTCATGTTTAAATGTTGCAAGGATGTAAATGTGTAATATTTGTGTTGATGCAATTGTGTAATGCTTAGTTGAGTCATGCTTAAATGTTGTAAAGATGCAAATGTTAATGCTTGCTTGAATGTTTCTTTGCATGATGCATGGACGCAATAGCATTATAATTGAATGCCATAATGTATGCAAATGCATGAATAATATGTTACACCTCATTAAATGATGGGTTATGATTCATGGATGTAAATGAGTTAATTCAAATCTCCTTGTGTTTCTTTGAATGATTCATAGATGCAAATGCATCTATGCATAGTTATTCACCATAGAGAAATGTATTTATCCACCATAAGGTAGTGTATCTATAGCATATGTTCAAAGCTATCTTGCATATGTTTACATGTATACAATAGTTTCCATCTAGATATAAATCCCCAAGCCCCAAAACCATATACATACATGTTCCATAGACTACTAGACGTTTGGATAGTAATACCCAAGCCGCCAAACCATATGCAACTTGTTACCATCCTCAATGCAACTACTAGTGGTAGAGTGAACACTATTTGCGGTGATTGACCTATAACCAAGGTAGTAAGCCTCTTACTAGTCATTATTAATTTTTTGTAGTAGGGAAGTAATGTAACAACTGGTAGTCAAACCATTATCAGTGGTAGTCCATCTATTCCTAGGTAACTATCATCAAAGGTGCACATGCATGATTACAATTGTCACTACATGAGAATGACATTAGCATGTGTAAATCATGCCAAAAGGGCATGTGATTATGTGAATATTAAATCATGGATATACGTATAGTAAATGAAATTTCCAATTTGAATCATACCCCCATCTTTTTCAATTCTATTATTATTATTATTATTTGGGGTCTTTGTCTACAAGCAAAATTCTTTTTTCCCCCATTCGCTCCCTCTAAAGAGAACCTTCAATATAAGAACCAAATTTGGAATTTTCTCCTTACATCCATATAGAGTTTAATCTCTTGAAATCTCCACGTGCCAATCTTTTGTCTTGCATGTAGCATAACCATCCACAATTCATACTTTAAATTCCTCCTCCTTGTTGATAATAAAAGGGATGTTGGATTGTTATAGTTCGTAGATCCCAAGGTGACATTGGTTCTATTTTAGGGACCATATCTACTCTTTTTAACAAGTTGATAAATATGTCAATCAAGTTTTATTACTTCTTTGTGCATTGAAAATCTATTATTAAATGCTCTTAATTTTGCCATTTGTTTCATGTGATGAAAGTAATGTGTTAGATGTCTTGTTCCATAATTAGGGTTTTCATTTGAAATCTCTTACATCAAGCACAAATAAGGATAAAAATATAAAGGTTACATATAAAAATTCTATGTGTAATGAATAGTCCATGATGTTGCATTCATTACATGAGAATAGGGACATGAATCCATCTACATCATATTTTGAGTGCAACACATGAGACAAATAATTGAAACATCTAAGTATGAGAACTATGTATGATGATATCATTCATGATGTCACATAGTGCACATTGATTTTAGGCTTCACTAAAGTCTATGTTGATGAGAATTATGTCCAATTGGCAATTCTTGTGTATGTAATTTCCAAGCAAGGCTATTGAGAATGCATATCAAGAGCAATGTGCTTCATGTGGGTTACTATTGTAATATGAGAGGTATGTTGTATTGTAACACATAGCGAATATAAATGCATATCTTTAACCTATTAACCATGGACATTTAAAAAAAAGGAGAGGACATGTGGCAGCTTGGAGGAGAAGAGCCTGCCACATGTCACAAAGAAAGAGCTCTTGGATGGAGGCTTGTAGGGGGGGGGAGGTGGAAAGACAAGAGGCGGGCTTTGGGAGGAGGTGGAAAGACAAGAGGTGGCTATAGGGGCAAGGAGGAGATAGAAGGTCAATGGAATGGAGGAGATGGAAGGTCACCTTCGGGAGGAAGGAGGAGATGGAAGGTTAATGGAATGAAAGGAGGAGATGGAAGGTCTTAGAGCCATGGGTTAAGACTTAGCCAAAATTTAAGAATCAAACATCCACCTTCAGATGGAGAGTGGTTGAGGATGGTCATGCATCTTTGCCCGTGCAAAGCACAGGTTCAGTATTCGTCAAGAGCAATGCTTCATGTGAGTTACTATTGTAATATGAGAGGTATGTTCTATTGCAAACACCTAGCAAATAACATTACAATTGTGATATTAAAATTTATGTCTCATTTAAGGAGAGTAAATTTAAGAAGTTTGATGTATGAGGTGATAGGGTTCTAGATTTTGGCAAGGTGCTGTGGGAAAGTTTTCTATAAATACAATCCCTATAGGGGGGGGATACGATAAAAATTCTAACAAAACTTACATGAAATACACATGTGGAACTTTCCAATATTATTTCTTGATGATTGTGTGGTGGCGGTTGTACATGGGCTTGAAGCCATGGTTGTAACATCTTCTTATTGAGGAGAAGAAGCACAATGAGTGAAATAAAGAAAGCTAGATGTTGATTTGTGTGGTCCCTAATGCACTACTAGTAATATATGGGATTTATAAGTTTTTAGTCTAAGAATTTGATGGTGTTTCCATGTCAGGTTGGTGGGCATGGGCAGAATTGTGTGGTTTGCATGGCTTTTAAAGGCGCTTAATGTATATATGAACCTAGCAACGTGGCCAGGGATCTACTTTGCATTGTGACAAGATTACCATGTGGGTGATGTTACGTGCCAACATTTGTCTTGGTAATCTTGGGGTTTAGCCTTCTATTTTGAGTACATGCTCCCAAGCTTCTTGCTTCCCTTTGTTAGTTGTGTGTCGTGTCCTAGGGATTGTGGGAATACATTATATATTAAACTTCTTTACTCCTATGTGTGTATAGTATATTAAACTTTTTTTTCTCGATGAAATTGTGTCCCGTAAGGACAGGGTTAAGTCCAAGCTGTTTTGATAGTGATGGGGGCGTGAAATGGGATTCTCCACGTCCCCCCTACGATATATGCGTATGGACTTCAACGCACGCACGAGTGGCTCCACAGTCGAGTATAAAGGGTAAACGCTCGAGCTTGGAATATTATTATTGGGTTGAAGGTTCGACGTTCAAGCATGGGCTGTATCCACGTCCCTCTTCGAGAAGATAAGGGGAGTTGAGCATCGACTTTTTGATGGTCATGGGATTAGATTTTTCGTGGACGGCAAGGTACCATTTGGGAGTTTCGATTGCGTCTTCCGATATCTGTGCAACGTCAGCTTTCTAGAGTTGCGTTAGACGAAGCTTCAGCAGCACATGGAGAACGGCAACTCTGAGATAAGCGTGGAACGTTAAACCGAAAAGGTGCGGGCGTTCAACGGCGATGACATGGACAAACTTCCCTTTTATCCGGATTCTCGCTCACTTGGAGACATGAGATAGAAGGAATCCAAAGTGAAGTTCTTAAAAAACCTCTTTCAATGTAAAGTTATTTTTAAAATAAGACGATTTCCCCCGCCACCTAGTAGTGCTGGGGAGCTCCACTGGCAGTATGTATTTGTAGCCCCATGGCTCTCAAATGTTGAATGATGCAATTTTAGTGGCAGTGGATTACTAGCCTTGCGGCCTCGATTTCACAAACTTTAGCCCAGAACGGTTCAACTGGCAAAATGGTCATTTATTGTTGAAACGCAGCGCTTTTGCCTAGGGAGCAAGGTATCTGCAATGTGGTGGAGACCCACAAAGCAAGTTCCACCTAGTGCAGCCTGTCAGATTTGCCTAGCAGCATCCAACAACAAATAGGTGGGGATGGACATGAAGCTAAAGCTTCTCCTGCTGAGTCAACAGCCTTCCTTGTTGAATCTACGATGCGGGGAGGCCCTCTAAGGAGGTGAACAAGGGTGGAACATGGTATATCTAGTTTTGGGGAAGAATGAATTTTTTAGGTGGGAAGATGCCGCTTTTGGGGCAGGCCCTATCTCATAATCTCTCTCTTGAATTGAACTAGGTTCACAAGGATCCTTGTAAACTAGGTTTACAAGATCTTTTTGATGTGTGAAAGGCAAACACAGTGAGCAAGTAGGAGGCAGAGCTCTAGGTTGGAAGGAGTGCCTACATGTGTGAGATGTCTTGTGGAGATAGGAGATCAATAGGGTTAGAATCTGGGTCGAAGCGTAGGAGGCTTGAGGAGGTCTCATGTGTTCCATGTGAAGGTCCATCAACGAAAGCAGCATCTGAGGTGAAAGCATGCTAGGGAGGAATCCAAGGTGGGGAGAGTGATGCTAGGATGGTGGTTCCGAGGAGTTCAAGGGTTTGTCTAGGGTGTTGGGTGGGTAACCAGGTCAAAAGGAGGTGGTAGGATGTGGTGATGGGTCTCAATGGGGAGAATGCAAACACCCCTCGACTAGTTCGGTGCCTCTCGTGAGTTCTCATGTAGATGGCTAGGAAGAAAATAGGTCGTCTACTGAGGCTATTGCAACAAAGCTTGCTAGAGGTTTTTTTGTGTTGTCTAATGAGGATGCATGGGAGATCTTGTGTTAGGATGTGGCTAGGAGGGAGAATGAGCTGACAAGGAACTCAAAGAGAACAGTATGAGGTATGGCATGGTGTGCCGTCTTTAGTTTGATGTGCTTATATCAGAGCTTGAGATGCTGGTTAAAGATGGTCTATACTTATTCTTCACGAGGAGGGTCCCATAGCCGAGTTGCAAGAGTTTTTGGTCTATGAATGTGACACCACGGCTGAGTGCTATGCCTCAAAATCTTGGGTACATGTTTTTTCCTCCTACGATGTGTGTCGGAGAGGGTTCATAATGATCTACTTGGTAGGGCATTTATATTTTATGGTGTAGTAGTTCTAGCTATCCACTGGAGCCCGAACTTTAGTATCGAAGAATTTTTGTTCAAAGACTGCCCAATCTGGGTGGAGTCCCTGCATGGATAGGTAATTCTTTAGAGGCTCTGGCTTAATCTTTGGGGTGGGTTCTTAGTACTCCAGCATTTGCTCATACTGAGTTTGGGGCCAAAAGGGCCTAGATCTTATGGGATTGAGGTCAGCAATTACTAACTTTGTGGAGGTTCAGGTCTCAGAGGATGTTGTCGTCACCTAGAAGGCATAGTTTGGTCCTTTCCCTGATTCTTGCTAGATTTGCAAAGTCGGGTCACTTCGCTAGGTCATGCCCAGATAGACCTAAGAACACCAAGATAGCAAGGGGTGAAAAGATGTATGGAGCAAGCAACAATGGACTGGAGTGGTTGATGTGCATATCTCTTGATCTAGTGACATTCAATGTCTACCTCAAAAATCGATTCTATCGGCATCTGGAGGTAAAAAGCATTGTTAAAGATAGTGTAAATTGCACTATCCACATAGGGCATAGGGGCAAACCCTACTCCTAACCCTAAGGGGTTCACATGTATATCTTCATGTTCATTGTCGATACACTCACTCCCTTCATGAGTGTCAAGCCCTCCTTGCATGAGGCATCTTCCATTGAGAGAGATTTCTATAAGAGAGAGTGAAATCCCTTGCTTCCATCAAGGCACAAGCCCTCTCCTTGAGGCATCTCCATTCCATCTCTACCTCTTCTTGTAGAGCTCTCCTCCATCTCCAATTTGGTTCAGAAAGTTCATCATTTCGACCTATGGAGCTTCACTTATGCTCATTTTGGTGTTCAGAGTTCTTATGTGAGTTTATAAGGGTCATCTTCAAAAGTTTGTAAATCTGTGTAGGTTTATTCTCGAAGTCTTGTGGTTCTATGTGAGAGAGTTGCTTCTCTGGTCTTTCTCTGAGAACACTACAAGTAAGCATCTTCAAAGGGTGGAGTACATACCTATTGTTTGCAGCTGCTATTGCAAGCCAAACTACAAAGTCTCCGCTTCATAGCTCCTATCTTCATCTACGACTCTACAAGCAACAATGGGATGGCAAACGAGCAATGAACGTCCCCGCTCTTCAACGTCCTCCACACAGCCAACAATGCCTCCACGACTAGCTAATGGACAAGAAGTGTCTCCCAAGTGGACCACTGGCTCCCTAGCTGCACAAAGGCTAATTGACCCAGCTCCTGCTCAGTGAGCTTCACAAAGGCCCATGCAAATGCAGCAGTGGTATTCAACGAGGGATGGCGGGCCTCCTTCATGTGCCCACAGCCCGGACGACAGAAGTTCAAAACAAGCATTGACAAGCTCTCTAACTCTAGCACTTTGATGATCAAGATGAGATCCGACCAATAATACAAAGTCCCTACTCCTCTACTCTACACAGCATGGCCTCCACACAAAGCTCACATCATCTTCAACGACCTCTACAACGATGCCAATGCCATCTCTTTCTATGGTGATGCCTACTGAAAGCAATGCCAGGTGCCCTAATTACCAGTCGTGACTCCAACAACCAAGGCCGCCTCAAGCGCAACTTCACGATGGGCAACCTCAACACCCGAGCGACTTCCATGCCTTCTACGCCCACCTCTACAACAAAAGACAACTAGTTTTGCAAATGGCACTCAACAGCAAAACCAGCCCTAGCTTCTCCGGGCGGCGACTCCCAAATATCTCCTCTACAATAGTGCTCCATCATGGATAACGCTTCCACAATCCTCAGCTCCATGCAAGCGGACTTGGTGACCTCCAAACAATGAAGCAGTAGTAGCAGAATGGGCTGCTCCATGACCTACTGCAAACAATTCATTGAGCACAAGCCTCCTCCATCCGGCCTCCTTCAATAAACGACCACCTCCGAGCTCAAATGCTCCAGGATGACGGCTCCTCATGCCTCTCCTCATAGGCGACTCCCTTGCGCTTCCTCCCAGCAAGAGCCTAAATGGCTCCACAGCTCGACTTGTAGTGAGCTGGAGCTCCCATGGCCAACTGCATCGTCTCCAATGTCCACCATCGACGACAGACATTTGCTACGATGACAGAATCTGAAAGAGTTCGTCAGCATCTAGACCCTTGGTGGTATAGCTAATCTATACTGACCCTTGGTGAAACGACTAGCACGTGGCACTCTCATCACCCATAAGAGGTTGGGTCCAATTGACCTAGGTAAGATTAACCTTGGGTCAGGTGTTTTGGATAGGGTTAGTCAAACTTGTACCATGTGCCAAGACCCTTATCCACTTATCAGCCACATCACCACAGATGAAACCCTGGCTAGGTCGATTTGTCCTTGGGTTCAACACATTGGTCAGATTTTGACCACGTGGTAAAACCTCATCCACAAGACCATGTCACCATGGTTAGTTGCCCACTAGTCTTTCCTTGGGTTTAGTTTGTGGCCATGTGTCACTGGCAACCTTAGCAGGCCCAGCATCCAAGTCATCAATGGGCCACCTCAACATGCCACATGGTAGAGCCTCCTTCCAGGCATAGTTATCTCTCCACAGGCACAATCCTTCATCAGCATGAGACCCACAGTGCCACATCACCCTCCAAGACACCTCATCAACTTGGACCCCTTGGACAAAGTTTGGCCCATCCTTCTGGGAGCTATAACTTTTTATCCAGAGGAAATTTGGAGGTGATCCAAAAAGGAAAAATGATCGCCAGCTCACACTCTATGCACTGAGAACCTGAGATCTGCCATTTGACATCTCCACATTCCTCATCATCGGAACCACCTCTTGATCCACTACAGTGCACCCAGCACTTAAAATGAATCAAGATAAATTTCATTTGCTGCATTTGGTGATTTGATGTGTAGTCTAGCTATAGACTAGCACTGCCATATAGGAGATTCAACTCTACCAAGCCAAGTTAGCCATTGCCACATTACTTGATTAGTTCCCACCGACATCAGTCCATCGGATGTAACATCGGTATACATATTCACACACTGACACCAGGTCAGTCTCTTGGCATTTGGCACTTTAGCACCTCAACGTGACACTTAGTAGAGTTCTTCTTCTTGGACTCAGGAGTGTTGCATTCTTCTTGCACACACACATGCCACCCATGTACAGTCACATTGTTGACTATTTTTTGGCATTGGTTCTTGCACATACACATCAGCCTTGTACATCCTTTTGGCTATCCCCACACATAGTTGTCATCATTATGTTACTGGCTTGATCCTTGGCATACACGTTCTCACATGACTTAGTTCTAATAGTTTAGTGTAAGCTCCCTAGTGGTGGCACCTCACACACAGTGTTCTCGTGGGTAGACACTCTCGTCAGTACTACACGGGTAAGCCTCTTGCAGAGAGCACTAGACTACCTCTAGCATGAGTTATTCACATCACGCAGTTGATGATACACCAGTCATCATGACTCCGGATGAGATTCGTGAGTGGAAAGAGAACCTACTTTGACCATTTATTGCCATAGGGTATGTGCTAGTCTATGCTACAGACTCAAGCCTCATTGGCCTTGATAGATTAGATGCAGATGCTTTAGATCTTAGCATGGATCAACCTGCAGTTTTTGATCATGCACACTTGTTGGTAAGCCCTCAACACAAGGCACATTCCTCGGTAGGCCCTCAACGTGAGGCACACTTCTCGTTAAGCCCTTAACAGGAGGCACATTCGGTAGTAAGCCCTCAGCATGAGGCAAATTTGATAGTAAGCCCTATGTACGAGGCAGTCCCATCGACATTAGCTCAGACTAATTCTTGTGATGCACATCCATCACCTTCATGCATGGATCCGACTCCATCCTATGTGACAAATGCATATACTCAAGGGTTCACTAGTGATCATGCAGTTATTCAACAGGTAATTCCTCAGTACGAGGCACTCACATCTTATGCTGCATGCAGAGATATATGCCCCGATGCATTCATATCTTCAGGTGATTTCATTCCATCATCCACCACTGATGCTTTCACCTCTAACATAGAGCATACTTTGGGATCAGTTCCCTTCAGCGGTTTAGATCAGCAGATTAGGAGTCTTTAGGACATTTCAGCATCAGCTCAGTCATGACACATTGCATCCTTGGATCTGGTTATGACCACCACCTCTTTCAATTAGCAGGACAGTCCTTGCATGATGTAGATGAGTTGTTGGATCCACGATTTTAGATCAGTCCCTTCATCGCATTTGGCATCGCATATGCCTCAGGAACATCTTATGCACTTTCAGTTGTATTTCATGCTTCTAGGCCATTACACTATCAACTCCTTCTTGACGAGCCTATGACAGATGCTACATCCCATGCTAATGGATGTTCAGCCATGCACACATCAGACGACCTTCAGCTCATGACAATTGAGCATACAGGTTTGATAGGTTATTGTACCTTGTCAGTTTTATAGGCCTCTTCTTCAATAGAGCAATGTATCACAATTGTACCCTTGGCCCCAGATTTTCAGCCCCTAGATCACTCTGTCCACATGGACTATGCAATCTTCTTCGACCCCGCATCCTTCGATGGAGATCATTACTGCAGCATACCTCGCACATTGCTGTCAGTTCTTTTGGGTTGGTGACACCCTCATATGTCACAACATACCGGATCACATCTACATTGCTACATCGACTAGCCTCACATCCAAATGCCTCTTCTTCAGAGCAATTGCATAGTCCACGGTGACTCATGACATGTTCAGTCATGACATGTTCAGCATGCAGCCATACACACAATTGTTCACGCTGTCATCATTCGATCGACCAGTCTTTGATCAAGGTGGACTTTACTTTTGGCATATTTCCTTCCTCTTCCTTTCAGCCTATATTGTGGGTTTCATTCCCAAAGGCAAAGATGACCCACAACTTAAGAGGAGGAAATCCACATTATGCACAGGATCGTAAGTTGTACTCATTGTACATGCTTCCACTATGTAGTCACTGTGCTCACATATGCACATAGTACTTTGATTTCTTTTTAGCTTTCTTTTCAGTTTTGGATGCTAGCATACACACCAAACAAAAAATGGGTCTTGTACATGCACCCTCTACTTACCCAGTCCAATTTAAGAGGGGGTGTTAAAGATAGGGTAAATTGCACTATCCACATAGGGCATAGGGGCAAATCCTACTCCTAACCCTAAGGGGTTCACATGTATATCTTCTTATTTATTGTCAATACACTTAGTGTATAGGTAGCTATATCCTGTGCACTCCTCTCTGTCCATCTCTCACTTTCGCCTATCAAGCATGAGTTGGATTTGGTATCACATAGTAAGAAGCAAGAGTTAGACATTGTATGCTCGCTTGATAGGGAAGCGATCCAGATGGTGGAGAATGGTGATGGAGGATGGAAGATTGTTGGGACGAAGGGTAAAGGTCACCTAGTTGGGGAGGGGGCTATGCAAAGTGAACATAGATCATAGATTATATGTGTCGAGGAACCGATTTTGCACTATTTGCATGGTTTTTTGTCTCAAGTCTCAAGGGCTCCACCTGACTTGGAGCAAGGTGCATGTAGGGAAGAGGATCTCATTAATGCAAACCATAAGAAGAGGGTCCTTGAGGAAAGGCCATGGAATAGAAAATATAATGAAGAGGAGGTTGAAGCTCTGCACTAGTCAAAGGAATTCTCCAAATTCACCAAGAACATGGCTAGGAATGTGTGGCAGGGTAAAAAAGAGAACATGTTCAATTTCCTTAGAGATGCCTACAAGGTCTTGGCTCAATAGTAAGGCAAGGGCAATACCCATAGAGTTTTGTTACTGACATGGAATCTTAGAGGGGTTTGTGACAAGACCAAGCTGAAGGCATGTGTTCCGGTAATTTGCCGGTGGAATGATGATACTGTGTTTCTCTGCAAGAGTTGAAGTGTGGTGTAGATCGGGGGTTATAAATGGCCTTGGATCTGATAGGGTATCTGTGGCTTTATCTCATTGTCCCCTTCGAGGTAAGAGTGGTGTTGCCTTTTTGCTTAAGAGACAAGAAACCATATCATTGTTGAGGGTTCAATAGAGGTGGTGCCCGAGGTGGATGGAATTTGAGAAGTAGAATGGGGTTTAGGAGGTCGCTAGAGCACTTCCAAGGCCAATGTAGCTTCCCGCTCCTCAGCTTCTTCATCGATGGGCTCTTCATTGTACATGTTGGGCTCATCTACAAAAATAAGAGGATCGGAAAGGGCAGGTATAGGGTCAGGGCTTGAGGTCAAGGCCTCCTCTTCCATTTGTCCCTCCTGGAGAAGGAAAATAAAGGTCATTTCCCAGGATGGGAACCTATTTCCTATGTTTTTGATGACTCCACATGCTAGGAGGTCATCAGTGTCCACCTCCCTAAATCCTAGGCCCTAGGGGTGTGAGCTGGGCTCGAAAGCGATCTAAACGCTTCACGAACCTAGGTTCTTGATTGAACAAGTACTTCAAATAATCAATTGGGACCCATCTTTTTGTAGACTCATCAAGTTGATATGCAAAACTCACGATGTGGTCTTGCATGTACTTGATGAGGTCTTCAAAATCATCTCGGGCTCCCAAGTAGGTGCCTAGGACACCTATGCTCTCATCAAAGACTGGAAATAACTCCTCTCTATCAATTAATGGAGTACAAGAGATGAAATCATGGAAGGCAAACCTAGCAGAATCCATGGTAGTTTGGTTGCTAGGAGAACTATGGCTATGGTAGTGAAACTTTGAAACAAAAGTAACTTTATAACCTATATATACCCAAATGTTGAACAATTAGATGTGAAGATCACCTTTTTTAATGGGGATCTAGAGGAAGAGACTTGTATGTAGTAGCCATACGGATTTGAGGTCAAAGGAAAGGAGGAATTCATATGCAAGTTGAAGAAAAGTATGTATGGTTTAAAGCATGATCCAAGGCAGTGGTATTTGAAGTTTGATAGGTTTATGGCAGAACAGGGTTTTAGTAGATGCCATTCAAACTACTATGTTTATTCTCAGAAACTAGTTCAGAATGAATTGAGCATTAGTATTATCTTGTTTGTGTATACATCTTTCGGTTGTCCCTTCAAAAAATTTGTGGTTTGTGAGAGACTACAATGTAGGGCTAGTATGTAGTCTTCATTTGACATGCCAATCTTGTTGAAGAAGCCTTTGAGTGATGATGATGATGTGGTGTGAAGAAGCCTTCGAGCGATGATGATGATGATGTGGTGTGTTCTGACAATAAATTACTAATTTGTATATACGGTTTTTGATCCATGGTGGGCGATAATGGCTCTAAAATCTTGGTGCTCCTCATTGGTGGCCGTGGAAATCCAAACCTGCAGGCCTTTCCTCATCTTCTACATGTTTTTCTATGCTTATGGGTTTGGAAATCATGTTGTTGGAGGTCAATATATAAGGAATCTGTTGTGATGTGGTTATAGGATACATACGGGTTCGGATAACACACCTCAAAGGGTGTTTTTTGATGGTTGTGTGTGACACTAGGTGAAAAACATGGTATAATGCATGATTGACCATGCAAATCATATACAATGGCATGATACCTTGCACGTTCCTCAACATATGTGGGATAGAGGTGCATGCAAAGTGTCGTGTCCATCGGATACATGTGGGTTAACAGCTCGGATATCATTTCATCCATTTTATTTTAGAGGATGGTCAGTTTGAAGCTAGAAAGGATACACAATATCCCAAATCCTATAGACATGTTGACTAAAGTGCTAACCAGGGAGAAGTTGAGCTCCTGCTCAATTTCAATTGGTCTTCAAGAATGAGGGACAATATAAGAGATAGCTAGATCCAAAGAATTTCACTGAGTGTAGCAATGGTGGAGTTACATGGTGAGTCTCCAAGTAAAAAGATTGTTGTATATGGAGCGTGATCCTTTTTTTAGAGGTTGTTTTTTAGTTGTGCTTTGGACCTAGGCATGTTTACACCCATTCTATGAAGCGGGGGTGGGGGGGCGTTACCCCCCCTAGGAGTCTCACTAAGGGTTCCAAGGGGGGATGTCAACATGCATTAGGCCCCCCTTGGTGAGGGTTTGGGGGTAGTTCCCCTGAATCCAAAAATACATGAAAATTGGTGCATGAGTTGTGTGTTCAAAAAGGGTGTGGCTCACATACCAAGAGAGTGGTGGATATATTTCTTTTCTCTTGTATCCTTTAGCTTGTTGGATAAGGAAAATGCAAAATTGGCTCTTTGGAGCCCATGCTAGGTGAACCACGTATATTGATGTAGGCTCTTTCTCTTAAATTTTATGCATATCAAAGTCATGCGATCAGACAAAGGAGGTGAATATATGTCTTTAGCATTCATGAAATTTTGCAGAAGTAACGGCATTCGAAGACAATTCACTTGTGTAGATACTCCTCAGCAGAATGCAAGAGCTAAAAGGAAGAATGGTACTTTAGCAAGCAAATAGTGCTAGAGCAATGCTTTGTCAAAAGCATCTTTCGAATCAATATTGGCAAGAAGAAATAGCCACTACAAACTACTTACTTAATTAGCTTTCGACCGAACCGATTCAGGGTACGACACCTTATGAATCATTCACTGGACACAAGCCACACATTGGGGATCTCCACATATTTGGTTGCATAGCATATGCCCACATACATGACGAACAGTGCAGAAAATTGGATGCGAAGTCATGTAAAAGCATCATGGTTGGCTACAGTGAAGATAGCAAAGCATACAAGTTGTATGATCCCATCAACCGCAAGGTCATTATCTTTAGAGATGTAATCTTTGATGAGAAATCAAAATGGAAAATATCAAATACACAAGAAATAGGCGCACCGATTTCACAGTCATCTACATAAAAGGTTGATGAAGAAGATCAAGAATTTCTAGAAGCACCCCAAGAAGAGCCACAACAACTCAGACGGTCTACTAGGGAAAGTAGACCACCTACCAGATTGACATATGCTCAGAAAGGCAAAGCAATTCAGGTTGAAACCACCAATTATGCTCTTATGACTACCATCATGGCTACAGGAGAGCTAGTGTACTTCAAAGGCACAGGTGACAAGCCAGAATGGCAAACTGCTCTATGAATAAAGAAATGGATGCTTTGTACAAGAATAATACTTGGGAATTATGCGACCTTCCACCTAGAAAGAAGGGCATAGCAAACAATTGAGTATACAAAGTGAAGTATAATCTAGATGGAAGCATCGAAAGATACAAAGCCAAAATAGTTGCAAAAGGATTTCACAGCAATATGGGCAAGATTATGATGAGACTTATGCTCTAGTAGCAAAGATGGATTCCATAAGGTTCTTAATATCACTAGCGACACTCAACAGATGGAATGTGTACCAGAGCTAGATGTCAAGAATGCTTTTCTCAATGGTTAGCTACACGAGGAAGTCTACATGCAACAACCAACAGGTTATGTTAAACCAGCAAAAGAGCATCAAGTTTGCCATCTCAAGAAAAGTCTCTATGGCTTAGAGCAAGCACCAAGAAGTCGGTACAGTAGAATCGACAAGTATTTTGCTAATCTAGGATACATGAAATCCAATGCAAATCATACTCTCTACTACAAAGTTCAAGGGGAAGAAATTATTATTACACTTTTGTACGTAGATGATTTAATTTTGACCGGAAGCAATGATAGCTTCATCAATAGGTTGAAAAAAGACTTATCTGCAGAGTTTGACATGAAAGATCTTGGACTTATGCACTATCGTATTGGAATTGAGTTCTGGAGAGATTTAGACAACACCTTCATGAGTTAGCTAAAGTGTGTTGACAAGTCTCCTAAAGAAGTTTCATATGGTTAGATTGCAAGACTGCAGCCACTCCCATGGAATAGAGTTTGAGACTTACAAAAAATTCAAAAAAGCCAACCGTCAGAGGAAACCTATAACATAACTTTTCATAACACGTAAGGTTCTTCCACATACCAAAATTCCTGCTGACTCCTTTCTCCACAAATCACTTAACACATTCAATCCATGGAGCCTTACATTAAAAGATTCTAGGCAACCATTTAGAAACCAATGCAACATTCTTTTGATCAGCATCTAGGCCTCCTAGCCCCCCTTGCCTTGGGTGCCTTTAATGTCTCCAATGGCACATAATGCCATTTTCTATTGCAGGCATCCTTTAACCATACAAAATCCCTAAACAACTTCTCTATTTCCATCCAATGTGACTTCCTAAATCTCCATACGGAAGCCAAATAAGTAGTGGGCATAGAGAGAACATGCTTTAGCACCAAAATTTTGGCATTATAGGTCCCCATGGTAACCCCACACCGCTACCTTAGTTTCAACTAGACCTTATCGCCAAATCACTCAAACCTTGCTTAAGGGTGACTGCCACCCGCAATGGGACTCCAAGATACCTGATAATAACTTCGTGTTCAACCCATGAACCTGGGAAATCATTCAACCATTCAGGCTCTAGACCTACATCCATTCTCAAGATAAAAGACTTAGGCCACCCACCCAGACACCTCACAAAACTTATTCATCATTAATGACAAGTAGGCTAGACTCTCTCGGTCCTCCATGGAGACTTAGATCATGTCATCTACAAAAACCTGAGCACTAAATTGAGTCCTAGAGGACAACCTCAGTCATATGATTAAACAATCATTGACATCTTTCTTTATTGTAGCAATCAACACAACAATATAGAGAGCGAATAGGGTTAGGGGCATCCTTGATTCACATATCTGCCTAGATCATACCATCCCACCGCTCCCCCATTTATACATAACACCATTGTAGCATTCCCAAATGAAGTTGACACCATTCCACAAAACTCCTTACCAAAACTAAGCTTCCCCAACACATTCAAAATAAAGTCCCACCTCATTCTATCATAAGCTTTGTCAAAATCAAATCCCAATAGCAACCATTCACTACCCATGGCCATTGCATGATCTAGAGTTGTAGATACGCTAAGTATATTTTCAAGGATATCTCTTCCTCGGACAAAACCATTTTTCTCCCTGTCCACTAACTTCCAACACGTTTCTAATCCTGCAAGCCATATATTTGGAAAAGTCCCTTTCTACATGAAGTCATTTACCATTGCAATATAATTAGCCTTAATGAGATCCCAGAATGCCCAATAAAACTCGGTAGTAAGCCCATCGAGCCCAACAGCTTTATCCTTTTCTCAAGAAGCCTCTTTAAATTCCTTCTCTGAGAGAGGTCTCCCTAGACTCACTCGTTATATATTTGGCACCTATAAGAGAGGTCTCCCTAGACTCACTTGTTCCCTAGGACCAACGTCCTGAAAGCAATTACCTAGGTTTCCCACTTAGCATCTCTAATCCCCGAAGTGCCAAATACCTTAGCCAATCCCTCTTGAAGACATCAACTATGTGCCCAAAAATTGTGTGCAACTTTTCATCAGCATCCAACAATATATCAATAGTTTCCATCAACTATTTCTTCTTGACCGATTGAAATAAAAACTTCAAGGGGTAGTCCATGAGGTCTAACCAAGTTAATCTACTCTGTACCCTTTCCTTATCATTCCTCTCTAATTCCTGAGCCTTAAAAGCATCCTCAGCTTCCACCAGTAGAGTGGGTGCCATCTAATCTTGGGGAGAAGCATCAACCACCATCTTTAGACTTTCCCACCAACATTGAGCTACTTGCAATACAAGTCTCTTCTTTTTGGACATCAAATGGATCTCCCACTCCTTGGAAAACCACAATACATCCCTTACAACAACCATCCTAATGAGCACACATGTCCTACACCCCCCTCAGCACATGCAGCCAAGCCTACCAAACTCCTTCACAAAATTTCTCATAGCTAAGAAACTGTTTGTCAAACTTATAAGGCATATCTTTTTAAGGACCTACCGACCTCCCCAAGGAATGAAAACAACCATTCAATTGTGACATGATCTGAAAATCTAGCATGAGCACGCCATCTACCCCCCATTGGTGCACATAACCACCAAGCCTCATGTAATACATAAAATCTATCGAGCCTACTTGCTAGAAATTCACAACCCTTCCTTCTGTTAGTCCATGAAAGTCCTTCAAGACCTATAGGATCCCACTCCACATAGTCCACCAAGCCTTTATATAAACACAAGGACTCCCATGCATCATCTTCTTCCCCCAACAGTTCCCTGCCTACTAGTGACCTTCCAGAAACATTATCCACCATATTCCAATCCCCTCCCAGTATCCATCTATTCCCCCTCATTTGATCATCCAAGAATCTCTAGCAATCAGCCCCTATCCTAGACTGATTTAGGGCATATACATTCACTACATTAAACTTCACATTCAAGACTTGCACCTCAACCACCACAGGCATACTGTCCTTTCATCCTAAACAATTCCACAAAAGAGATCTACCTTCTTGTCGATGGAACTACTCTAGCGACCTCCTGAACCCCATTCTACTTCTCAAATTCCATCCACCTCGGGCACCACCTCTATTGACCCCGCAACAATGATATGGTTTCTTGCTCCCCTTCTTGTCGATGGAGAACAATACCTCTTTCTCCATGACATAGAGGTTATGTTTGGTCTCCAGGAGGATGAAGCTCTTGATGTCCCGTGTGGATATGAGGTGGACACAACTATGCAAGAACCTGGGTTTTTGGGAGCAGATGATTCAATAGAAGACGTTCTTGCTTTAACACTGGCCCAAATCAAAGATGTAGAGACATCAATCTACTCCGACCTACCTGATGTTCCAGAAGAAGCCTCCACATCTCACTCCAGATAACAAGAGGCCTCTGGATCCATCCTCATTGGGACAAAGAGGAAGGGATTGAGCATGACGACTCCATAGTGGTAAGAAACTATGAGCTTTGAATTTCTTCTCTCTTGGTATACTTTTGCTTTAATGGAATTCTAATGTAATGTTGGACTGTTGCAGGAGGCATTTGAGGTCGACTTATTCTCATCTCGGCAATGCCTTGTTCGCAGTATCTTCGGCCGAGATCACTCACTGGCACATTCCCTTGGCCAAGCAAAAGGGCACTTTGTATCCCCACAAAAAGTTTTCTCCACATGACACTGATGACCTCCTGAAGTGCAAGGCCTTGTCTCATGAGTGATTGGTCATGCTGACATCAATCACAATGCTAACAAGGTCATTTTGGTGAACCGCATGGCTGCCCTCAATGCCTTTGGAACCAATTTTCAAGGTATGGCATTGACGGTAGCAACCATGTCCCTAGCCATCAACGACAATAGCGTTGACTCTCTATCGACTAGGTTTAGAGCTAGGAGTGTATTTGGGAATTCAAATCCCGATGTTCTCAGTGTTTTAGAGAAGAGAAAGGCTCTGAAGCCTTATTGTATAGAAATTTTATTTTATATGAATAGTGATATACTTTTTATACAGTGGCCCATTTTGTGTTCTTTTACAAATTTTATTTTATACTGTCATTGTATTTTGTAACTTTAATTGTTGTTGGCATTAATATTTTCATTCACTATTCTGTTCAAAAGCATGCTATCAGATAAATATTTGCACTATAATGGTCATTTTTTAGCAATCCAGTAAGAATCTCACCGCGCGACAGAAGGAAAATGTGTTTGGCATCTTGTGGGGAGCCCAGAAATGCCAAAACCCGCTATGGCGCATATGAGATCTGTTTGACTTGGTCAAACAGATCTCATATGCGCCATAGCGGGTTTTGGCATTTCTGGGCTCCCCACAAGTCAAACAGATCTCATATGCGCCATAGCGGGTTTTGGCATTTCTGGGCTCCCCGCACGATGCTGAACACATTTGCCTTCTACGCCACGGTGAAAAAACATCATTTCACCACTCAAATTCACATTGAACTTGCATAAACTAATGGAAAGCATCACGTAACATGTATAATAACATGGGAACACTAATAGAACATAAAAATATCTTTTATTCATTGGCCTCAAAGGGTAGAGATTTAGGTTACACCAAATGAACCTAAACAACATCTAGGGCCTAAGGGAGGGATCGGAGCGGATGCGCTGGTGAGTGCAAGGTTCTTGTCCATCACTGTTACTCTTTTGGCATGGATAGCACATAAGTTCGCATCTTCAAAAAGACCTATTGTCATCTACTTCGTTGCCTCCGGAATTGCTCCCATAGTGCCTGAAGTGAAACACACATCATCCTTGTAATGCTATGCTATTTCACGTACAACACGCTAGAAGGGTGCACGGGGAATGAGATTGTCCATAGTGGTTTGGAACTTGCAGATCTTATGAAGTGCCTTCACGCCTGGTTTTTTGCACCTCTTAATCTTTGGGGACCCTGCACTGGCCTCTGGACATGGCCCCATGGCCGCTTTTCTGCTTTGAACATCTTTCGCCTCTCCTCCCTTGCAACCGCCTCTTAAGACTCCTCTTCCTATGTCTGCTCGGTCCTTCAAGGTGGCTTGTCGTGCCTAGGGGTCTTGTTTGTCCTTGGTATCTTTTCCTTTTCATCAAGCTGTGAGACAGCAGGTTGAGGCTCTTGCTCAGCTCGTACTAGAGGCTCCTCATATGTGATAATATCGAGGCACAGAGGGTTGATGGTGCTCTTCCGTGCGGTCTACTTAGTTGGAGGATTGGGGCCAACGTCCATTATATCCGCGAGCCCGCCAAATACTTCCTCTTGTTGTGGCCCTTGTAATCTCTCCATCTCCTCTCTTTGCCTTTCTTACTCCGCTTGTTGGATGCTCCATGCCAGGACCCCACAAAGGAGGGAGGGGCAGTTGATCACGATTGATTGGACTATTTTGCCCCTCTTGGGAGACCTCTCTACTTCCACGGTTAGTTGTGTGGAGGGACTGAGAGGACCCCTGATCGTGCTTGGATCCTTCATCGTGCTGGGATTCCTCATGGTGCTGAGATCCCTGGGATCCCCCATGAGAGTTGGATGGTGGGGACTCGTGTTGCTTGGACTCCTGATGATGAGAACCACTTTCAGATCCCTGCTAATCATTGCCCTCTTGGGCATTGGGGCTTGCAGTGTGTTCGGAGGCCATGGAGTTGTGAGGAGGAGAATGGGTAGCATCTAAACGGTATCCAATGGGTCTAGCAGTTTGTTTAACTCATGCCATAGAAATGAGGGATTTTAGGGTTTTAAAGTGCTTTATATAGTCTTTTTTAAAGCACTTTAGGGTTTTTCTTTTAAATTAGGGTTTTTTGAGTGCACCCCCTCCCCCCCCAGTCTTTTGTCTCGCCAATTTGGTAATACTTAATCTTCACCACCCTCCCTTCCAACCCACTCACCCCTCCGCCCTGGCATATCACACATGCAATTCTGCAATTTCCAAACAAATTTGTGAATTTTGGAATCTATAATTGACTCAAAATAGCGTTACCATTATTCATCAAACATTTTACATTTGGGGCTCTCTTAGGACCCAACGCCTCCCCTGTCTGACTCTACGTTGCAACCAAAGAGCAACCCCTTGGCTCCCTGTTGAGGATTTCCAAGCAGCACATCTCCTTGTCTTCTTGACATGTTGAACCGCTTTTGCGAGACTTGAGACCTCTGCCTTATCGCGCTTGAGAGTCTTCTCTGGTCTCTACATCCACGTAAACATTATTGAAAGCATTCATCTCAAACGTTTGGATGCCAGATTTTTTTTACTCTTCCAAGTCATTGTGCCACTTACATAATGGTATCCTCCAAGCTTTTCTCTAGCACATTGGTTTGTTTCTTGACATGCAAGCCTTACAAACCACGGTGTTGGCAATGGCATTGTAGATATCTTATACTTTTCCTCCACAGCAAACTTGAAAATTTTAAAAACAGAGTTGTAAGCTTCACGACTTACACCAGCAGTATCACAAGCTCCAAGCACCTCCTTTGCTTGCACGAGGCCCTTGAAATCCTTCATTACCTCTCTAGCAACTTGTTTATGTAGCCCTTTTTGTCTAGGGTCCTTCAACACTTCCATGACATCACTTGGCTTTATTAAACTTCTTAGAACATATGAAGGATTACTATCATCCATTTCATTGTTCCCATCACATCCTCCCTGAAATTCCTAAAGTAGAGTACAAATGAGTCTTAGTGGAAACAATGGAACACCACAAATATTTTGGAGTAAGAAATTTCATTGAAAATTTGGGGAACTAACCTTGTAGCCCGCATTCTCCTCTTTCGGGCACCACTATTGGTTGACAATGCATCCATAAATTGCAATTGTCTTTTCCTCTCCTTCAGTCCCAAAAGTGTTCCCTTTAACTTTTGTACTCGTTCTATCGACTTCTCTCGTTCCTTCTCCATAGCACATTGAACTTGGCCATAGATAGACCTTTCCAAATCTTGTTTGCTTTCAGCGAGCTTCTGGATTGATTCTTCCAATTCAGGTCGCTCCAAGTCCAGTGCATGTGCTTTGTCATTAAGTTCTTTGTTTTGCAATTAGAGATCCTCCATACTATTATGCATTTCCACAATAGTAATATTTCCCAAATGTGCAGGTTCTTCTATTTGGGCTCTCTGCACCTCGCTTGCTTGCATAGCCAATGTCTGAGAATGGTTCAATCGATTGTAATAACTGAGCAATCCAGCATGTCCCTTGCCAACAAACCGAACAACATCATGCATTGTATGATGGGGGAGAGGTGGGCTCAAATGTGGGCTTAACCCCCCCTCTTTGGGACCCTCCAAGCCCCTTGCATTGGCCCACTAAGCATTCCCTAATCCATTCCTTATGAGGCCCTTTTGAGACCCCAATTCTCCCCTAATGAGCTTTGTTCTCAATTCTTTATCAACATGGACAAATACTTCACAACCAAAAACCTTTAAAAAAGACTAGTTAACCCTTTTATCTATCCATGCCTCTTTTGGAATGCCACCATCCAAGTAACTTGAAGGTGATTTTTTGGTCAAGTAAACCAATGTATTCTCACTACTTCATCCCAAAGCTATAAGGGCAACCCTACATGTAGGCTTACGCTCCTTGCTTCTGCTCATCCTCTCTAACATAGGATTTTCTTGTGATGTTCTTGGAGTTGCCTTCGCTCTATGAATTCCATTGTATGAACAGTAACTATCAAATTCTTTGTTGTAGTATTCACTTCCATTATCTGATCTAATGCCCTTCAACTTCTTTCCTACCTCATTCTCAGTCAAAGATTTTCATTATTACTTTACAATACATCTCCATATCATTTCTAAAGTCAAAATAAAATTATATGGTCCGTGTAAATCATGTGGTGGAGATGATAATTGTTTTAATAAATGAATAAGAAATGTGTAGTGACAAAGTAACCAAGTCTTTTTCAAGAAATATGTTTCAAGCATGTGCTTTGTTTATACTCTAAGTGAGGTCTCACTATAGATGTGATTGACTCTTCTATATTGCAATGTGTTCCAAATGGTAAAAACTTGACTTTGTCAAAGGTATTCTATGATTGAGAAGTCTACATTGAATCTTGAATTGAAATTGAATCGGGACATTCAAATATTCATATGACATCATCTTGAATTCATTAGATGACTCGAACTTTGAAGTCATGTGAATCAAACACCTTTCATATTCGAGAGAATGAAAGGAGGTGTGGATATCTTATTGTTTTCGATTTGCATCACATGGACAAAACACTAGAGGTGACTAGGGAGGAGCTTAGGTACAATTATGATGCAATCATGTTGGTCACTACTCATGGGGCTACATATTATTGAGCATGGTAAAGCTTGCAGCTGATGAAGCCTATTTCGAGACAAGGGTCTTCAACAATAACCAAAGGAGCCTACATTCTAGAGGATTGAGCCTCTGCTCGAAACTTTCACTCCGGAGTCCAAATCATTCTTATGCATGGGAATTCGAAGAAGCATTGCATCTATCATTCGTCATGGGCCATGTCATGGGAATCGGCTTAAAGAAGAAGGGATGGCATTGAGATTGATTTCTAAGAGTCGTCTAATAAGTAAGAGTATCTAATACAAGTCAGATATGGAAGGGTGGCTAGTGGTGTGCCGATGATGTGGAATTATGGATGTAGTTGGGATACATGAGAGATATTGTATAGCAAATAAAAATCTGAGTGATTTGATTTTTGAGCACGGGGATATAGAAGGGCAGAGGTTCGGTTTTTAACGATGGTTGTTGGATGGGATGGGTGAAGGTGATGGAAGTTAACGTGTTCATATTTGCCAGGGTACAGGGGTGTAAATGTGCCGCTCGTGGGGAGCAGATTGAAAGGCCAAGGGCCCTTTTATCAACATAAAAGGCACGTGAAGATGATCCCAATTTAATTCTCTTATAGGGAACGGCGACCAGGTTGGCAAAGTTGGTATCCGGGTCGGCGCGGGAAAGGCAGACTGGGAAGTCCGCCAGCTTCCACGTCCCAACCAGAAAGGCCATTCCGCGTATGTCCGTGGCTGCTATTTGGACTTGTCCAATGTCAACTATTCGGCCAACTCCCCCGCCAAACCTCTCTGCCGGCCCATTTACAGTTTTACTCCGCCTTCCACGTGGCGCGCCCGCCCCTCCACGTGGTGCGCATCTGGCACAGTGGCTGTCCCGTCGCCAGCCGGCCAGTCGGTCGTGAGAACCCCGCCCGTCGGCGGCACGATGGTTCCCGACAACGACAGCCAGCTGCGGGGAATGAGCGCCCAACGCGTGGCGCCCCGGAAGTGGCCACTTGCGCGGTGTTTGAATGGCCGGCGGAAACGGCGAGGGTCGTCCCAAGTTCTCGGCGGCCGGCGTCTTCCGTTGGCTGGCCTGGATATCCGGGCCTACATTTACGCCCATTTTTATTTTTGTATAAATAATAAAATACCAAAAAATCAGCCTCCAAGTTGCGGCCCCGTTGATTGGCTGAACGATTCTATTTCGAGCCCACCCCACAAAATCGCGCAATAATATAATCGGTTGCATGAAGTACGATTTACTTGCCGCCGCATCTCCGCTGGCGTCAGGCATTGGTCCCACAAACTCAGCCCGCCAACGAATCACATTCTACCACCGATTGCAATCCGCGAAAATTTCACGGTCGATCTCGCGGGCGATTCGGGATAATATGGGGCTGCTGAGTCGTCTACAGGTTTAACGGCCAATAAGATTTCGGATTAGCTGTTCATTAATACTGCACTTGCGGCACGGGCGTCGGAATCGGGGGGTCTGGACCAATGGGAGTGTTCGCGGCGTTTTTGCCACGTGGGCAACTTGCGGCCGTGAATAGAATTCCGGAGCTTTTCTAGGGTCCAGTCGTTTCCAGCGAAGGAAAAAAGGGGGATTTTTTAAGAACCGATCGTATTGTTTTTTCCTGATGGAGATCGGAGCGGACCTCCAGGGTCCAGAATCTCGCGAAGGGAATCCAATTTCTTTTTTCTTAAAAAAAAGCCGGACATGGATTGGTGAGTGGAGGGCGGCCGCTGCCCCAAAGAGGCCGCGAACCGGCGGAACGTACAGGTGGTCGACCCTCAGCAATGGCGTCAACAATGGGGCAGAAATGATGCCGACGTGGAACACATGCTGACTTGGACCGCTCCGCGCAGCCCCGCACATGTTTATTGGGCTTTGCTCCTAACCGCATGCGACGTGGACTCTCCGTATCGCCGTGGCTGCATTCACGTACAGTTGGAGCGTTTCGTCAGCGCTGGCGTTTGGGAGAGCGCCAGCGTGGCGGATTGCTTAAGACTAAAATGGCTTCTCCGACGTGGAGGCCCATGCCAGCGTGGCGCCCCAAAGTGAATAAAGAGGCGCAACCGGCATCGTCACAAACTCATCGTCTCTTTCTCTCCAGAGCTTCTCCTCTGCAGCTTCCATGGCGACCCCAATACGTAACTGGCTTCGTAGTTCTCCCCTTGGCTCTGGTTCCTTCGCCTCTGTCTCCCTCGCTGTAGACCTCGACCATGGCCGCATCTTCGCCGTCAAATCCACCGATTGCTCCTCCCCTTCCCCCTCCCCTGAGCTTCTCGCCATCGAGAACGAACTCGACATCCTCCAAAGCCTCGACTCCCCCACTATCCTCCGCTGCTTCGGTAGTGATTTCTCCTCCGAGAACGGTTTCTCCGCCCGCAACCTCTTCCTCGAGTATATGCCCGGCGGTTCCCTCTCTGATCTCCTGAAGAAATCGCAGGGCAGGCTCGAGGAAAGTCGCGTCCGGCTCTATACACGGCAGATTCTAGAGGGATTGCACTACCTCCACGAACAGGGCATCGTCCACTGCGACATCAAGGGGCAAAACATTTTGGTGGGATCTTCAGGAGTTAAGATCGCAGATTTTGGTGCAGCTAAGAGGTTGAGTTCTTCACAGGAGGCAGGATCCGAACCCGGATCCTTCAGAGGTACACCGTTGTGGATGGCTCCGGAGGTGGTTCAGGGTGTTGGGCAGGGCCTTCCATCCGATGTATGGTCATTGGGTTGCACTGTCGTTGAGATGTTGCAGGGACGGCCTCTTTGGAGCAACACAACAAATCTCGCAGCTCTACTATTCGAGATTGGGTGCTCCGAGCAGGATCCGCCAGTGCCCGAGTCTGTCTCTACGGAGGCCAAGGACTTCCTGCATAGATGTTTGCAACGAGATCCGAAGTCTCGATGGACGACGGCCCAGCTTCTCCAGCATCCCTTCGTGAATCCAGCGAAAGGCGAGTTGGATTCCTCTTGCTATGGCGACCAGTGTTCGCCAAGAAGCATTCTCGATTTCTGCAGCGAGAGCGATGAGGAAGAGGCCATGGACTCTGTGCCCATTCTCAGTTTGCCAAGACGGATCACAAAGAGCTCCATCAGGTCAACAGCTGCAGAATCGATCTCTAACAGGGCAACAGACTCGCCAAGGGCGTCGGGATATGCTTCGCAACCGCCCACTTGGGAGGCAAGGATCCCGGAAGCAGGCGAATGGATCACAGTGAGGCGAGCAGAGGGGTGGTCGGAAGTCAGGCAGAAGCCCTTTATGGAGTCGTTAGGCGCTGGAGATTGGAGTGTGGTGCCAGTGCGGAAGGTGAATTTGGAATCCGCAGCGTTCCTGAGGAGCAGGAGGTCTGCCGAGTGAGAAAGGGGAAATGCGAGGGAAAATGGCAAAATCATCAAGCAGGTTGCTCAATGGAATGATTTCTGGAACTCAAAGCCACAACAGGAAGGGAGCTGCTCGAGGCTAAGAGAGGTGTTGCGGTCCCTGAAGGAGATGGGATCCAACATCCAAAAGTGCTCGGGGCAAAGAGTCTGTGTTTCGCTCACAACGTCTTTGGGATTTCATCGCAACACACAAACACTCGGCTGCTTCAGAGGCCTGCGGCTCTTTGCATCTTCCGATTCTTTCAGGCCAAGAACCAGCTGTTTCTTCTGCCCCAACAGCACACAAAGCTTCGCTTTTCTGCTGGCTCTCTACACAGATTCCATTTTCTGGCAGCAGCAACAGCACCACTTTTTCTGGCAATCGCCGGAATCACATAGCTTCCTGGTTTCAATCTCTGAAACTGTTATGTGAAGTTTTTCTCTAGCCTTCCCAATGGGAAGATCGATTTTGTACGAGTTCTTAATACAAAGCATTGCCTTACCACCATGACTTGTGTTAAAACATTCGATTCCATTTTATGCTTTCTTTTTCTGTTGAAGAATGAAGTGCTGCGTACGATGCTGGATGTAGATGCCTGCGCTATCAAACACCATCAAACAGCTTGTACAACCTTGTCTGTCGGTCGAGCTAATGTCACTTAAAGCTTTCAAAGTTCACTTAAGAAAGACTCGTTTCATCCCTTTGTATTTTCCACGGAGCATCTAAAATGTCCGCTTCGACCACCCCGCTTTGATATTGTTGTTTTGAGTCTTTTTAATTTTAATGTCGTGTGGGGGCGCCGTCTACTTGGTTGGCAGCCTACATGAGGAAGTAAAAGGGCAGAGCTGTATGCTTGATAAAAACAAAAACAAAATAAAATAATAGTATCGAATTTACAAAAATCCTTGTCCTAGCAAAAATTAAAGAGAAGGGCCCATGGAAATTTTTCATTTTTGCCTAAAAGGTCAAAATTGTATTAAGATAAATGTTTTCAATAAAGAAAAAGAGCGCCTTTCCACAGAAAAGGCAAAGCTAGAGCGATAAGTATCATTGCGGTGTCCAAAAAAACAAATCTCTCTTCGGATTTCCTCTAGGCTACTTTCACAGAAATGCAATCCCATTCCTAAAATTCCACAGTTACATCAAGACTAGGGCTCTTAGCGGTTGATGCATCGGGTCATTTTGGCCTCCTTTATCTCCGCCATCTTCCACTTCAACTTCACGACTATGTGTAAACTACTGCGTTTTCTTTCTAACCCCTTCCAAAGTTCTCTTGAGATTGGGCATTCCTATGGAAGATGCATACGCTGAAGCCGTTGTATAGGGGACATGCAGGTAAAACTTTGGGATTCCACTTAGCAATTCTTGTCCTTACCGGCAGCTTGCCCATTGCTACTCTCTCTTCTCAATCTCAAAATCCAAGTCATTAATCTATCAAGCGGGGCATGGTATTTCCATCGGCTTTTGGCCAAAACCGTGCCACAACAACCCGAACCTCTTTGAAATCCTTTAGATTTAACTTGGCAAAGGGCTTGCCAGTCACCCATACAAATCGTTATAGGCATCTCTAAAAAGGTGACTAGTCAGCCAATCCTCTTTTATTCTGTTAACTAGCACCGTTACCAACTAGGTTCCACTATATTAAGGCCAAAATAGCTTGCCACCTGCACAAGCAACATCCAATTGCATCCACCCGAATCCCATATTTGTCCGAAGGTTGACAATCCTTTCTTAAAGAGGCATGCTGCAAGTCTAGGGTGACTCTTTACTGTCTCAGGGCCGTGACTGAATGCCCAGTCTGAGAGCCAAAGAGACCTGCCCAAAGAAGCATCACCATACAAGTTTTTGAGGCCACCCGAGTAGCAATCTTTCACAGACTTGTAGCATCCTAGTCAACAGTTCCGATTGTGGCACCTTGACCATGCTATCAGACAATACCACATCTTGCCAAGGAGCTGAAATTCCTTTTGGTGCATTCATGCATATTAGGCTTCAAGCAATGATGGCCCACTGCTGGTTGCTCCCCAACTACCGCATTTTTAGTGCAAAGTGCGTCATTTTTAGACTTCATGTTGACCAACCCGAGGCTCCTTCACCTTTGGGGGTGTATAGTAGCTCCAATCAAAAAGAGTGCCATCTTCCTTGCCAAATCATGTTAGAAATGCTTCTATCTACTTTCTTCAAGCAAGAGTTAGAGAAAGGAAGGATAGAAAGGACGTAAAGCAGCAAAGATTCAAGGATAGGTTTTGCTATTGTTAGCTTCCCTGTGAGGGAGAGTGGTTTACCATGCCACTTGTCAAACTTCACACTCCTGAAAAATTAATGCATTTGTGGCTGCGATTCCAAAAGATTCAGTATCCAGAAGGTTTGTGGCTTCCCTCATCGAGTATATCGAGGGGAGGGAGGGGGATGTGGCTAAGCAAAGAAAGAGAGGGGGAGGAGATACTAAGAGAAAGGGGGAGAGCGATGGAAGGTGGAAGGAGGAGAAGAGCAGAGAGAGATGGCAAGGTAGAGGGGAGTGGCAGTGCGGCAGAGGGTAGATTAATTACGGGGCTTGTAAAGCAATCTCGTGATACACATAAGTGCAAAACGGGCTTTGCCCCATGCAGAAATGGACTCTAAGTCGTAGAACGGATAATTGAAGCTACCTAGCAAATGACAGTAAATATCGCAACTCATCGACCCTAGAAACACAATGGTGCTAAGTCTGGCTACTCAATCAACCACCATATAATTAATTGTGTGATACAACTGACAAATGTCACATTAACCCCTTAAATCCTTTCGCCGAAGGTTACAATAAAAAGCATTACACCCATCCACTCTACCCTCCTTTTCCTTTATCTAATCGGCGATTTATTTAATTTTAGGGGGACCTATTCACTCTAATGTCACTTCAAAGTTCAAGTTGACTTACGGTAACTTTCCACTAAGCCATCGTAGTCCTTAAAGGTTAGTTATTTCTAGGATGTTCGTGATGTACTTAATCTATGGCTACTTTGCAAAGATAGAGTTTGTTTCCATTGGGCATGATAGTCACATGTAAAGCATGATCTTAAGTACTAGCAACACAACTAAGTCGACTGCTACATCTATAATAACATTAAGATATAAGTAGTTGGTTGAACAACCAGAAAACTATGCACAAGCAACAATAGAGCATAGCAAGAGCCATTATGTATGTCTTCCATTTGCCAGTTCTTCAATTCTGCCGCATGGTCCTTGTTGGCATTCGGAAGCTAGATGGTCAAGTTCGAATCCTCCTTTAATAGCTCTTGTATCTTGTCAAGAGGATCTTCAAGTTTGTTTTGCAAGAATCATTTTGTCATCGAAAGGATCAATACACACACCATCAAACTTTGGTATTATTTTCAGCTATTGATATGCATCAAAGAGAGCGAGATGCTATGGGTGGCACCTCGATGGTACACTTGCTAGAGTTTGAATAGGTACAACATGAGATTCCTCTCATAATAATAGATGGAATCTCTTAGAAACCCATGGGTCCATATTCTTCCTTTGTTGTTAATTGTATTGACCAAGTCATTCATATCCTTGTGTAACATAAGACGTGGTATTTGTGTGTACCCAACCAATTGTTAGCTGCCTTTTAACTTTCTAGGTGACTTGCCTTGAACACATAAGGATAATCTTTCAAAAATAAGGAATTCATCATTCTTCGTTAGTGCAAGCTCTTCTTTGGTCTCCCTCTTTTCTCACCTAATTGTCTTCACTTGCCAAAGGTCACCTCACACATGCAATCTTGGTCTCTTTTTAGTTTTTTCACGTCATTGTCTTCACTTGCCACAAGTCACCCCACACATGCAATCTCTTCCTTGAAGTTTGGAGGTCTTTTCAAGTTGAACTTCATCAAGACTTGCTTGATGTTGTACTGTGGAGAGGAGTTGATGGCCATAATGTTCCCCTTTTCACATATTGTATTGCACAAAGCTCAAAGATTTTAAATACCAAATTGGTTTCACTTTGTCTAATGTCCTTAAGGTCCAAACTTCATCAAGTTGATAAAGGGCTTTGACAGTTCATTTGTTAGCATGCCTATGGGATGACTGTTCAATGTCAATGATTCCAAGACCTCAATTTTTATTGGGTCTAACTATAATGATCCTATCTAAATAGTGAGATAATATGTCTATCTGGGTCATCAACCTCAAAGCTTCCACAAAGAGAGAAAAATGGTGTGGTTCTTAGCTATCAAGCGACATAGAATATGCATACCCCCACCACACTTAATGAAATCTTTGCTACTCATCTTTTCCTTGAATATAATAAGCATCCCTAATGCCATTTCTTTTCCATAGGAGTCTCAAATCTCATTAAAATGTATTATTGGGTCTAACTATAATAATCCTATCTAAATAGTGAGATAATATGTTTATTTGGGTCATCAACCTCAAAGCTTCCACAAAAAGAGAAAAATGGTGTGGTTCTTAGCTATCAAGAGACATAGAATATGCATAACCCCACCACACTTAATGAAATCTTTCATCTTTTCCTCGAATATAATAAGCATCCAATGCCATTTCTTTTCCATGGGAGTCTCAAATCTCATTAAAGTGTTTGAAAGTTTGAAATTTTGATCTTTGGGACGCTTTTAAAACATCCCCTTTGGGTAAGATAAACCTTTTTGCTTGATAAGGAGAAATAATTGTTAACAGAAGTGGTAAAGGTGGAAAAGGAGATGAGTAGAGTGGGAGCAAGCAACCATTCACAAGTCTAGGATGTTATACAAAAGGTACACTTCTCCATTTTAAAAAGATGACATACAAGGTTATACACATAACCCTACTTAGGAACCCTACTAGGCAATTTACTCCTAGTCTTTACATGTGAGACAGGTCCATTTCTACCACTCTTTATAAAATACGCCTTATACATGTAGTGCAATCTACAACTTCAATACCCACTATTAGATTGCATTTTACATATGAGTGTGGACTACAAAAGAAAAGCCTATAATGTTGTAGTAAGTGTGGCTAAAAAATTTGAAGTAAAACTATAATACCTTCGAGCAAACTTTTCATTTATTACTACCCCTCTCATAATTGCAAGAGGTTTTGGCATAGCCACATGCTTATTGGTGGAGCACATCGACTTCTTTGTAAAGTATATTTTCTTAGATGAAGTGATGATGCACATTTATGTGCTTGGAAGGGGCATCAATAACAAGGTTCCTAGCCAAATGTATGCACCTCATATTATTAGAATATATAAGAGGTGGATTTTCTATCAAACAAATCTAATTCTAATAGTCTGCTACTAGCCCAATCTACATCTGTGAATGCTAAAGTTGAATTATTGGCTGGCTATCATGCTTCAATCCAAGAGTCTATGGTTCCTTTCACACATCAAGCACACTTTGTGCTACATAAATATAAACCCTCTTGGAATTTTGCATATATTGGATAAGAAACCATTAGCATAAGTGAGATTGGGTCATGTGATTGACAAATAGATCAAACTACCAATGAGTTGACTATATTGCTTTAGATGAATAAGCATGATAGCTTGACGTTGTATTCCATTGGAGTGTCAAAAGGTTTTGGAATTTACTATTCGAAGTTTGCTAGCAAACTTAGATTGTGTCAATATAATGTAAGAGTCTAACCTCCAATTTTTTGTTCCAAGGAAATAGTTTAAATGAGCTAAATCTTTCATAGAAAATTCTAATATAATTTTTGGTTTCACATCTATGAGAAACTGCCTACAAGATCTTATGGTAAGCAAATCATTAACATAAATGATGATATGCTCTAAGATGTTTGACAAATATTTATGAATTCTAGCATTGTATTAATGTCCAGGCTTGTTTAAGCCATAAAAAGACTTTCAAACATCTACATTTCATACGTTCTTGACTTTCAAATCAATCCATATAGATCATTTCATCGATGTACCCATTCAAATTCATTTTTCACATCTATCTTATAGATGGGCAAACCAGTGAGTTCCACTATGGCAATCTTTGTTCTCACTGTTTGTCATTTTGGCAACCAAAGCACAAGTTTTATCATAATTATTCCATAGTCTTGTGACCATCCCCCCTCGGTCTTTGTATTTATAAATATATCCACCATATTTGACCTTAACTTTGTAGACCCACTTGCATCCAATATTGTGTTTATCATTAGGCAACTCTTCAAGAGGCCACATCTTTTTATCCGTAATAAATGAATATTTTCATCCATGGCTACTTGCTATCTTTGATAAGTTGTTTATTCATTCATCCCCATCACTTTAGCCATAAAAATCATAATTAGTTGTACATTACAAAATTTTGGATAAAAAGGGGCCTTGTAGAAAATCACTAAAATAAGAGAGGCTAAATAATGTAGTATGGAACCCTGCGATGACATGTAGGCATGTGGAGACCTCTCTATAATAAAGACACCCCAATTCTAGGGGAAATTAGGTGTATTCACAAAATTTCCTCATAATTAGGTCTATAATAGGACTCCCCAATTCTATGGAAAATCAAATGTAGTTATAAAAGTCCTTAAAAATTCTTCATTTGTCCCCCACAATAAAAAGTTCCCATTAACAAGCTTGACCTTAACTTGTCAAACCTCCTTGCTTTCATCACACCCAAACCATCTAAAATCTAGAAATATGCTAACATTTTCCTTATAGTTGGATCATTTGGCTTAGATCTTTGAATCCAACCAAATCTTTCTTAGTGTGCCTCCAATTTAAAACGTTTTCTTTGTTGGTCCTTGATTGAATTGTGCTTTCAACCCCTTTTCAAATCACCTTGTTCCATTTTTTATTCATGCATTTCCGTCTTCTTTATTGATGTTCTCATCCCTTACATAAACAACATGCATATTTTTGCCTCGGCTTCACATCTCCTTTCAAAATCACATCACTTCACCCTTAACTCTTGCATTTTCCTCTTCTTTGTTTGCACTTCCCTTTCATCTTTGAAAATATTTGGGAAAAATGTATGTCAAAGCTCTATGCTACCATTTCTCCTCTTTTTTAAGTTATTAGGTTGGTGGGACCCATCCTTCCCTCATGCAATAAGGAGAGACGCACAATAAGTAGCACAAGGATGTGGAAGGGTTTTTTTACTTATCTCTACCTTGTTGAAGTGGACATTATACAAAATACAAGAATGTAGGAGGATTTTTAGTTTATCATTTTTTCCTGAAACTTTTTTCTCAGTTGATTATAGTTAGGTATTTAGTTTTATTGTCATCAAATGTGTACCCCAAGTCCACAAAATCACAACTAGAGTAGGACTAGATGATTGTGAGCTACGACTAGAAGCTAATGAAAAGTCTTTAAGGTCTTCTCTTTCCCTCCCTCCCTCCCTCCCTTGTTTTGTAAGGTCTTCCCTCCTCTACTAAGAAGTCAAAGTTTCCCCAGGCTTCTACTCCCAACAAATTTCTTCATTGACAAGGAAATGAACCATACCTTTTTGAGGTCACTCTAAAGTAAAAATCAATCTTATTCCTGGCAATGAGTTAGAAAAAACTAGAGAAGCACCTTTCCTATGCTACAACAATAGGAGCATTACTAAATTCAAAGCTAAACCTACATACCCTCTGTTTCTGACTAATCTATGATTTTTTCTTAGTCCTTTGGTTTATTAGAAGTGCTGGTTGAACTAATTGTAATTGGAACTTCAACTAATTAGCTCATGTCTAAGGCATAACACAAAAACGTTTTTTTCCTAGAAGAAAGAGAGAATAGAAGCATGTGGTGGTGCAATCCTAGAATTTTTACTTTTTTGAGCTCTACCAGTTAGTAATTTGTACTCAAGTTATGTGCGAATATCTTTGCTAACCTCAACAAGAGAAGTACCTTTTCTTCCATGATACTACCAACTCTTACACCCTAAACTCATGCAAGCTTCGTGTTCGTGTATCTTCTCTTGGTTCTCCTCCAAGGAGTTGGGGAAAGTGAGTGATTAATCAAGTTACCTACTGACTAAAGTATCTTCTAGTAAGCTATTAGACATAACAACTAAACAACTCCCTTTGGAAAGAGAGAGAGAGAGAGAGAGAGAGAGAGAGAGAGAGAGAGAGAGAGAGAGAGAGAGAGAGAGAGAAGAGTCTTTAATCACCTCACTTCAAACTTAATTCTATATCTTTTAGAATAAGGTAATTAATTCATATTTTTAGAAAGATGCATGAAACGAGATTTTCAAAACGTTTTCTCTCTTAAATTGATACTTATTTTGAGCTGTTTCATAGTTCTAACACTTGAGCACTAACATAACTATTTTACGTTGTATTTTTATGCATTTCTTGGAATAAGAATATCACTTCTTCAAAGCACACAAATCCACCATTGCAAGGCAATTAAGTGTTTTTTCATAGGTTTGGTGAGTTGATGCTCCTATATTTTTCCCATTTCAATGTTTTTTTAACTTGGACTGTAAGTTTAACTCCATGGAATATTTTTTAAAATATTTAAAATGATTATTCAAAAGAAGTCGTACAGAGGTTCTCAGTTTCATTTATTTTTTTGCTCTTAATTAAAAAAATTTTGTATTTCTTGTGACTTCAAACTTGTTCAAAAAGCAATTGCTTGATTGAGAGGTTATTTTTTCTTTTTAACTACATACAAGCATTTTACTGTAAAATCTTAGCATCAACAATTGTAAGTAATGATCGTATAAGAACATTAATTATTTCATTGTTTACTTATTTTTATTTCTTTACAAAATACATAAAGAAGGTCACGAATATTGAGAAATTTTTTGCATTCTAGGATCAAGAAAAATGATTATTAGATATCACTTCATCCATGAGATGGTGGAAATATCACTTCATCCATGCAAATGTGGAGAATCCCCAAGGACAACAATCTAGTAGATATGTTCACCACTACTACAGGAGGAATTTTCCTATTCAAACATACCCTTGGTATGCAAGATAACTTTCTTCTTTAGAGGGGAATCGATAATGCATCATGGCATAATCTCTATGAATCAAGCCAAACTCCTATAACCTTTTTGCATTTTGGTGGAAATTGTTGGCTTTATGCTCACCATGGGATAGTTCAATGCCCTCATGGGTTGTAAATATGTTAAGATCAAGAACTTGATTCCATGTAAATGGATGAAGCTAGGGTCCCCAAGAGGATGGTGTAATAACAAAACTTTGCACCATAATTTTGACACTATGCCACATGTTTCCTAAGACTTAAGCTAGTTGTAGGGTTGAGTGGTTTCCTATAAAACCCACTATTTCTTAATATTTGTTAGTTTTGTGCAATTTGTTGAGATTCTTAAGATTTCTCCAATGTTGTACATTATCTATTTGCTCTCATGAACTTCATAGGACCTACAACTATATTTAGCCATAGCCACTACTCATTTTCCTTTAGATTTTTTCATAATCAACCATAGAGCAAGGATCTTACGCAACCATGTCTAATTGTTATCGAGTATCTTGATTCTACTCTCTAATTTCTAGTTGTAGTTTTTTTCACTAGAATGTTTATTATCTTACAAGTTTTTTAACTCTACTATTTTGATTATGCATGTACATTTGTTTGGAAATAGCAATACCCTTGTTAGGAGTTACTTTATATGGTAGCCTTGTTGACTTTGTTGGATTAGTCTATGTGGCAGGCTCCAACAATGCCTGTATGCCATCTAACACATACAAGTCAACCTTCCTCGTGCACTCCTCATTTTTAGGGGCTGACAGATGGGAGTGACGTTCTATAAATGCATGTACGAAACAATAATGAAATTGGTGACCACCCTAGCCTTTGCAATAGTGGGTGTCCATCAAATGTCAACTTTCATATAAGTTGGACATATGATAGGTAATATTTCTCATATCCATTACTCACACACCCTAAAACTCAAGAACTTCCAACTAAGCTCATTACTTATATGTAAATTCACATGGTGAATCATCCATTAGAACTTGTACATCCAGCAATTTCCTTCAGGTTTTTTCATAATCAACGATAGAGCAATGATCTTATGCAACCATGTCTAATTGTTATCGATTACCTTGATTCTACTCTCTAATTTCTAGTTGTAGTTTTTCTCACTAGAATGTTTATTATCTTACAAGATTTTTAACTCTTCTACCATTTTGATTATGCATGTAGATTTGTTTGGAAATAGCAATAGCCTTGCTAGAAGTTAGTTTAGAATTTTGATATCTACATATAAGCCTCTTTATTATTTTTTCTATGAAACCTCAGCATCAATGATAAGAATATAAGATAAATTTAGATCATATTTGATTGATTTGATTATTTGGAATGTAGATTTGTAACGAATAGTAACTTTGCTAAGAGGTCTTTTTATGATTTTTATGTAGATAAGTATTTGTTTGTTTTCTTCATGTTTGGTTTAAAATTTTGGATTCTTTATAGATAAAGATTCCAACAAGAAGCAACCCATGTATCTATGCAGATTTTATCTTCTTAGAAGGCCAACTGATTTACATCACTCACTCATGAAAGAGGGATACTACACCATTTTCCACCCAACCATGTGACTCCCTATGAGCTTGTATGTGCATGTTCTTGAACTACTTTTGAGTTCTTTAATACCTGTGTCTCTCTCTAGAGACTTCCCCCATGCCCAATGCTTGACACTTGAAACCCATTGTGCTATACTAGTCATTAACAATACTGGTTGGTAGCCCATACAATTTATAAGTAAGATCCACAAAAATCCTATCTAATTCTAGAGTTTTAACCTCTTGATTCATTGGAATAAAGTGATCCATCTTGGTCATCTAATCCACAATTACCCAAATAGAGTCATGCCCCCTCTGTGTCCTAAGTAATCTAACAATAAAATCCATGGAGATACTTTCGCATTTGCCAGATGGAATCTCCAATGGGTGGAGACCTCCTACCTTCAGGCATTTAGCCTTATTGACCTGGAATTTTTGGCGTTTAATACATAGTCTTGGACATTCTTATCTATTCTATGCCAAAAGACTTTCCTCTTTATTAGAAGCACATACGTCTTATGAATTCTCGAGTGTCCAGCAATTGGACTATCATGACACTCGAAAAGAGTTTGGCACCTAATGTAATTATTATCCGAGATGCATACTTGACCCTTGTAGAGCAGGTAGCCATAGTCAATACTATATTTTTTCAATTGAGTCCTTTATCAAAAACCTATGGTGTGTCACCATTTCCATGTGACTATTCAGTAAAAGATCCTCAATTGGTTAGATCCCTCATCATTATTGCTTTCCATATTTCATAAAATTGAGGATCAAACTCACATGTTTCTTTTAAGGACTCTAGGAAATCATTTTGAAATTAAGTAAAAGTCAATTCTTTAACTATTGGCATTCGGCTTAGGGAGTCTTCTACCACATTAAACTTCCTCTTTCGGTATGTGAGCTATGTCAATTGGATATCAAACTCTTGCATTATTTCAGCCCATCTAGCTTTTCTTCCTTTAAGCTTTGGCTAATTGCAAATCCATTTAATGCTTTCTTGATAAAAAATTATTTGAACTTTGGCACCATAAAAATAATGCCTCCGTTTTTTCAAAGCATAGACTCTCATAAGCCGAGTAATTCCGTAGGGTAGGCCCTAACTTTTTGCTTTTAAAAGCCACTAGTCAACCTGTTTGTAAAAGTAATGTCCCAATAGCAAAGTCAGTTGTGTCTATTTCAACCACAAATGGTTCGTTCGAATCCCCTACCTCTAAGACACGAGTAGATGCTAAAGACGCTTTTATTTTCTCAAAACTATTATTTTAAGGTTCATCCCATATGAAGGTATTTCATCATCAGAACAACAATATTAGCATAGTCTTGGATGAACCTCCTACAAAACCCAGACAAACCTCAAAATGTCTACAATTTTTGTAGGTTTGTAGGATGTGGCCATTCCAATATGGCCCTTACATTTTTAGGATCCATAGGAATCCCTTCTTGGAATATAATATGTCCCAAGTACTTCACTTCTTTTGCAAATAATTCAACATTTGGATTCTTTTACAAAAAGAGAGTTATCTTTTAGCAATTGGAACACTTTCCTCAAATGTTGCAAATGTTTTTTTCAAGTGTTACTATAGATAATGATATCATCTAAAAATACAATAGCAAATTTTCCTAAATATGGTCTCAAGACACTGTTAATAAGTGTCATAAAAGTTTCTAGAAACCAAATAACATTACTTTAAACTGATAATGCTTGTACATTGTACAAAATATCTATGGGACATCCTCTTCTCTCATTCGCACTAAGTCATATCCTAATCTTAAGCTAATTTTAGTAAAATATTCTCCCCTTGCAATTGACCAAAGAGCCCCTCTCAATGCGAGGCCTATGATATTTATTTTGTATTGTGATTTTATTCAAGGCTCACTAATCTATGTATAAATGCATAGTTTTCTTAATTGGTGATGGCCATGATGAGTTACTAGGTTTTGAATGTGGGCCTTCCTAAGGTGTTCTATTTATTGTCTTTTGACCTCACATTCTTTTGTTTGACTAAGTCTATAGGGTGGTTTATAAATAGGGGTAGATCTAGAAATTATGTCTATTTTGTGATCTAAGCATTAAGCAAATCACACAGTGAAATGACTTTCAATTCAACCATTAAATCATTAAAAGAAGATTCATACTTTTAAACAAAATTTGTTATTTTTAGATGCAATAGCAATAAAATCACCATTAAAAGTAACTTCATGTAGGCATACCTCACATTGTTGATGGTGTAGAAGTTGTTATGATTCCATCAAACAAATAAGGGGAGAGTTGGAAACATCACGTTCTCCGTGAATCTAGAAGACTCGACCATATTTTTCAAAATATAATGGAGTTGTTCAATTAACTCCGCTGGAAGCTATGCCCAAGACTATACAACCATTCTCAACCAAGAAGAACATCTACTCGATCAAGATGCATGATTTGGAAATCCAAGGCATCTTAACAGCCTTGAATGTCCACCTCCACACCATGAATGGTGTCCCAAATCTTTTTATCACACTGCTCTCTACTAGAGAGACCACATATTAATGGGCACTAGGACTACCTGGCAGCTTCAATTCTTAACTAACGAATAGTTTAAGAAAGTGTGTCTCGCAACTCTATCATCGAACATAACTCTTACCTTTTGCCCGGGCCCTTAATTTTTCCATACATCCTCATTAATCATGAGGACGAAAGGTGGGCTGCCACATTGCTGATGATAAGCAACACATGTGGGTGGTATCCTCATGAAAAACCTCTACCTCGGTGTACTTTTTAGTAACTTTAAGCAGCAACTCCTACGTCGCATGTATTTGTTTTGTGGAAGTTTATTTGGGGTTTTAGCTCCCACCTATCTATTTTTAGGGAAATTCCAAGTCGTGGAGGTCCATTTGGGGCTTTAGCTCCCACTTATCTATTTTTAGGGTAGTTCCAAGTAGCATGATATTTGCCTAAATATTCTGCTTAGCCTTCTCATAATCCTCTTTCTTTAGGAGAGGATATCTTTGTATTTGAGGTTTATTGAGCGGT
This sequence comes from Dipteris shenzhenensis, assembly GCF_047967505.1. Lineage (NCBI taxonomy): Eukaryota > Viridiplantae > Streptophyta > Polypodiopsida > Gleicheniales > Dipteridaceae > Dipteris > Dipteris shenzhenensis. The sequence goes on along the minus strand of NC_141602.1, from coordinate 51,865,391 downwards.
GCCTAGGAAACCTCCTTCTTGAAATCCCCCTTGCTTTTTAGGTTGGCAAATTTGTTGAACTTAGGAACAAAACCAATTTGTTTTGAAGTTCCAACTTTGGATCTCCCCCTATTGTCATCATACATTTGGGCATATTTTATTGCTTCCTCAAAGGTCTTGGGAGAATTTCTTCTCACCTCAACCTTGTGTCTTTTAGACCTCTCCACCAAACCCCTAATCTTTTGTAATTTGTCAATTTCCTTCAACTTAAGGACTACTTCCCTCTAGTTTGCTATGTACTAGACTAAAGTGTTCTTACCCATGCTACAATTGTCCCAAGCTTCCCAAGCTCTTTCTAGTTCATTTTTAAGTAAAAACTCTTTTAAGAGATCTTGTTCAAATTCAGTCCAATACATAGGGATTCTATCATTTTCCTTGAGGCTCATCCACCATTTGTAAGCCTTATCTCCAAGGTATTTTCAGGAGGGGTGTTCCTGAGTCAATGGAAGTCTTACCACTTTTGCAAGAACGTATTTATCGCATGCTTATTGCATGCTTTCTCTTACCCATACAAAATTGGTGGTTTCAAGTCCTTAAGAATGTTAGACGTTTCTTTAAGTCGAGAGGTAGACCTCTCAAGTTGACTAGGAGGAGTTAGTGGTTATGCCATGGGAGTTACCGATTGAGAATCAAATAGCTGGGATATGGCTTTAGTTAGAGATTTTAATGCATATTAAATAGCCCCTACTTGTGTTTCAATATTTTGTATTTGAGTTTCTAGTTTAATGAATTCCGAATACAGAATTCCATAATCACCATAATCAATATCCTTCATTTCCACAGTATCATCATGGGTTTCCTCTTAAGTTTCATCTTTGACAATCACCTTTTTTTTCTCGCACTTTCCTCGCTATCCCTAATCATCTCATCTCTTTGTGGAGTTGTCATTTTAAAATGCAAGTTTTTGCAAAAAATTATAAAGTGAAAATCTTTATAATAGAGAGAAAAATGTGATGCCTTGGATTTGTTTTTGAAGTTATCTTTCTTTCTTCGATTCACAATCTCTCCTTTCGATCCCGCTCTTTCACTTCCTTCGATCTCAAATTCCTCAACACAAGCTTTGATCTTTTTCTTTGAATTTGGGGACCTTAGATGATTTAGCTTTTTTAATAAAAAAGATCTATGACCTTAGATGACATGGCAATCTTCTTCTTATTCTGTGACTGTGCAAGTCATTATGTGCCTAGCTTCTTGTCTATGATTTGCAATTTGTCAATGCTAAGATCACCATCTTCTCTTAAGCAACCTTCTTGCTGTTGGTTGGGGCACCTAATCAAGCATCTACTTGGCTCTTGCAATTTACTGCATCTCTAGATCACCAAAGTCATCATCTCCTCTCTATCACAGGCCTTTGATAACCCAAGCAAAATAGCTAAGACCCTCCTTCTTTTTTTGTGCCTATATCCCTCATGTTGTCTTATAGAAATCTAGCAATCTGCAACCTGCACGCTCTCTTTTGACTGAGGCAAAGTCTTCGAGATGCATGTTAGAGATGGCGCGAGAGAAAAAAAATTACCCCAAGAGAGTCCAAGATGTTGTCTTGATATTGCATCAAAACGAGGAAAATTATCATGGCTGCCATTTTTTTTAGTGATCTTGATTGTTTGATTAGTTCTGCAGAATTGTAGCCATCGTTGTTGTGGAAATAGAATTGACTATGTCTCCTCTCTTGCTTCAGGGTTAAATGCAATACTTAGAGTTTTACCTCGGGATTAAAATCAAATAGATTTACTTAGACGTTTACCTCATAATTAAAATCAAATAGGTCAGCTGCTCGCTTGCACACAAATTCTACCTCAGCTTGCACCTCCGCCTCCATGTTAATCCTTCATCCTCCTATTTTCTCTATCAACAAGAGATTAAATGTATCCTTCTAGAGCTCTGATACTAATTTTACTCCATCACATTAGAGGAATATTGTACCAATTTTACTACATCACATTAGAGGGATATTGTACGCTTGATATATAGACATCAAAATACACACCTTGCAACCAATTGCAATAACACTAGTAACACTAGCAACATTACTATTAACACTAATAACACTAGCAACATTAGTGTTAACATGGAATCACCCACAATACTAACCATCTAGCTTGGCAAAACACAAGTAGTTAGGCATCCCCAACTAAACCCCATAAAGCATCCACTAGGACCCCCGCCACCGCGTCCGATATGCTCCTATGGAATACTTTGCCATAGTCACACTTGACTAAAATAAAAATAATTTCCATAGCAAGAAATATCAAAAATACAATTCTATAACATCCCTCTTGCTTGGAGTGCAACTGATCTTAGTTGTATATTTGACTTTCTAAGTCAACGAGTAGAGATGTGAAGAGTACTCTCTTGGATATTCATCAAGTAGCATCATGAAATATTTTTCTAGAGATCTTAAGCTCTCATTAGCAAGAGATAATGAATTTATCCAATTCAAAACTGATAAAAGATTATTCTTATTCTTAACCTATACCAAGAGAAAGTACTATACCACATCCATTCATTTCTTATGTTATTTTATACCACATCCATTCATTTCTTATGTTATTTTGGTACAGATCCAAGCATCATATTTGTCATATTCCTCAATATCTATACCATCCCATACTAGTATGATATTGAGAAATAATAGCAAATACAAAGCATACTTCTTTTTCCTTTTGATGTGAGTAGCAATAAGTGACATATACTATTCTGTGATCAGAAAAGGGTATATGTACGTCATTGTCTAATCACAGGTCAAAGTTTTTTATTTAACTTGGTAGCTAGTAATGATCCAAATCTTGTAGTTGCAGTTAAGCATAGTGAGTGGCCTTCAATTTCTTAACTCCTCCTTGTCCCCCTCCTTAGGAATTAGTTTGATAACTCCCCCATTGATATGAGTAGGCAGATTCCACTGCTAACACTCTCTTGCCATAAAAGAAGGAGATAGGATCAAAATCTTTTGTAGAATTCAATAGGTAGTCCATCTTCTCCTAGTTCATCAATACACAGAGGTTTTTCAAGGTATTTGTTATCAAATTTGAGTACAGTGTTCTTTCTAGCAATTCCCTGGCATTAGTCACATTTGCATCAACTTGTATAGTGGAGGATAACAAGTTCTGAAAGTGGAGATGAATGAGATGAATATTCTCCTCAATAGAAGAGGCAAGAGAATTGTCAGCTTTTCTAAGGAGGGGAATCTCTTCCTTAGATACTTTTCTACTAATAAGTTTGAAGTATTCTTTGGTAGGTCTCTCAGCTTTACCAACCCACCAATCTCTAAAGTATACTTTGGAATCATTAAGCAAAATCTGCTCTTGTACCTTGAGTTCATTCCTTTTCCCAATCAGGTCTGCCTAGGCATGTAAGTCCCCTTGTCTGGCTAAGCTTTCCAAAGAGACAATCTTGTCTTGAATAATGTCCATTCTCTTGGCCCTTATTTTTGCTCTGTCTTTTCTTGATTTTCTGAGTAATCTTTGGGTTTGTTCAATAGCTATACACCAAGAATCATTGGCTGAGATAGTCTCAGAGAAGGCCATCAACCAGATTGCTTTTATCCCTTCCTGGACACTTTTAAGGTCAAAGAGTTTGGGGTTGGCCTTAAACTAGGAGGTGGTTTGTGGTCCTAGGCCAAAGTCACATTTGAGGAGGAATGGCTTGTGGTCAAAGAGAAAGAGGGAAGAGAAGACCTGCGTTTGAAGAAAACTAACCTGACTTACTAGCTCTTGAGAAGCATAGATCCTATCCAATCTAGCCTCTCTTCTGTTGGCTCCAACTTGATTGTTGGACCAAGTAAAAGCAGCTTTCATCCCCATGTCAACCAGGCTTAGGTCTTCTTTCAGGTTCTTCCATATAGTGAGTTCACTACCTCTTATTACAGTACCTTTACCAAGCCATCTATCCGTGGAGTTTTCAACCATGTTAAATTCCCCCACCACAAAACACTTGTTGCCTGCATGACATAGTGTTTCCCAACTGACCTTTTTGTCCTGTATATTATTAGGGACATACACTGAAATCACAGTGAAAGACTGACCCTGTAAAGAGCACTTGAGCATAATCCATCGATGTAGTGTATCCAGTTCAACACCTAGGATTCCATGGGAATAATTAGAAAGTATCCCAATTGCCACTCCACCCTTTCCCTCCTCATGCTGGGTGAAGAACCAGTTTTAAGTCTGCTTTTAAGAGAGGCTCTAGAGACTTTGACCTCTTGTAACGTAAGAAATGTAGGTGAAAGATTATTGACTCTTATCCAATAAGCTACTTCTTCTCCTCTACCAGGGTCAGTGAGACCTCTGACATTGAGGGAGAGGATGGCTATTGGTGTACTTTAACATTCTTTTTAGTCCCCTTTCTGGCCTTGGGATTGGGGCTATTGACTTGGGGGGAGGCACCTTTACCTTGGGAGAGCTTTCTCTTGCTTTGCACTTGAGTGAAGGACTTTCCTTGAACCAGAATATCCTTTTCAATAGCTGTGACAATGTCTTGCTCATCTTCTAGATCTTCCTCATTGCATCTAGAAGAGGTCATCTCATCAACTCTATTGATGTTCTCTTTAAAGTCTTTTGAATAGCCTGGCTCTACTTGAGCATCTAAATCCATATTCTGATTTTTTTAAATCCACTCTTCTGTCTCACTATCAACCATGGCATCAAAGGTGTTGTTCAGCACAAGAGAGTCATCTAGTTTCCCTTTACCTTTGTCCAGAGAGGGTTTGGGCTTGGCAGGGCCTTCGTTCTGAGGAAGGGACTTTTCAAGGTTAGCTGGGACCTTGGGGATCCATTTCTCAGTCTATTTAGTGTTGTTAGGTGTAGGAGGATCCTTGGGTTTGGCTTTAGCTCTCCTCTGTGGGCAGTTTTTAACTGCATGACTTGCTAGTCCACAGAGGAAATAGGAATTTGGCAGATTCTTGTAGAGAAGGGGCTGCTTTCTGTATATACTTCCATTTCTAATCACCATGACCAAGGTGCTGGGTAGATCCTCAGCAATGTCCATTTTGATACACACCTGAGGGTTAGCTCTTGGATTAATAAAGTTTCCGTTCTCAACACCCACTATCTCACTCGGACCACTGCATAGGGAGGCAATTTGTTTGCAGAGGCACATAGGAAGATTTGGGAGTTCTACCCATACAGGGGTAATAGTGGACCTAGGCAAGTCAGGATTGAAGTTCTCCTTCCACTTCTCTAAGTAGAGAGGTTGGTGTCTAACAATCCAAAGAGTATAGTTGAGGGCCTTCGAAGCCATACTAGGAGACTCAAAGAGGAAGACAAAAAAACATTTCCTCAAAAACCTCACATTGGTGACATTAATGCCTTGTCTCACCCAATTGGTTCTCACCCCCAGTTGTCAATAAACATTAAGGGGGGTCTGGGACGAGGAAGGAAGCCAATAAGAGCATGGGTGCTAAGCCAATCTATAGAATCAGAGAGAAGTTCTTCATTTATGCAACTTGCTTACCTCTTGCAGATTTTTGGCTCTCACCAAAAGAAGTCTCTTTCTCTTCCGTGCACTTTCTTTCATCTGACGGGGTGCTATTGGCGGGGGCCTATGGGTCTTTCTGTTCTACCTCGACGTGAAGGTTCCTTTCGCTTCTTTCAAGCTCTTCCCCAAGTCCACTTTCAACAGTGATTCGAGGGTCTTTTTGATTGTCAGAGGCCGGACCTACACTTGGCACAACTCTGGTGATGCTGGCTCTTTCTTTACCTCCTTCTCCATCGCTGGTTCTTCCTTTTCCTCTTTCACTTCGATCATGTTCTTGAGCTCGAAGTTGGAGCTCTCTAGCTCCCTATTGGCTAGCTTTGGAGCTGGAAAGTCTTTCTGTGTCTTCGGAGTCTGTCCATCCTAGATTGGTAAAGCAAGAAGGAGAATCCTTTCTCGCGGGAAGGTAGAAGAATCCTCCTCTATGTTTCTGAGCTACGGTCGTAAGATACCGTGGCCCCCCCTCTCCCAGCTCAAAAAGCTGATAGTGAGTGTCCATTCTGGCAAGTGGTGATGGAGCTTTGTTCGAGAAGGTAGATGCTCTATCTTGACTAAGGGACCCTGTGTCTCTATTCAAGAACGTCTGGCAGCGTTCAGCAAAAAAAGTGTTCTTTTTACCAAGTTCAGGGAACGTTTCCTCACTTACCAAGTCAGCCGTCCAATTTTGGTAGGCTAGAAGATTAGGATGTGACAGGCCACCACTGTTATCATTTCCGTTCTCCTCATCCATCTCTTCATCCAAGTATTTTCCATGGCTTATTGCACCATAGTTTGGCCTGAGTGGTGGGCGGGGGAATCTATCTTGTAGGTCTCCATCTCCATCTCCATCATCATCCTCCATTTCGTCCTCTATTCTCTAGTATTTTAGATAGCATAGTTGGTGCTGCTCATACTCATAGAGTCACCTTGATGATGAAGTATCCTTTCCCCTACTTTTCTTTCTTTGCAAGAGTTAAAAACTTACATGTTAGCAATTTGATTATAATTGAATGTTATAATATGTTACTCCTCATTGAATGATGCATGGGTGCAAATGTGTGAATTTTAATTTTCTTTTATTTTGTTTGAATGATACATAGATGGAGATGCATTGTGCATAGTTATTCATCATAGAGAAATTGGTTGATTCATAAGGCAATGTATTTCATATAATAGCGGCTATCTAAATATAGGCCCCCAAGCCCCAAAGCCATTATACTAACGGATATTTGGATAGTAACACCCAAACCCAAAACCATAAGTATTCCCAGGGATTACCAATGGTAGTGTGGCCTCTACCGACGGCAATAATTAACCTATAACAAATGGCAGTACCAGTGCTAGTCCATTGATTTCCAAATATTTGTCACCGAAAAGTGCAAATGCATGATTGCGCCCATCATTACGTGAGAATGACATTCATCTACCAAAAGGGTACGTGATTCTGTGAATATTACATCCCTGGATATGCATGTAGTCAATGAAATTTCCAAACAGAATCATACTCCCTATCTTTTTCACTTCCATGATTGGGGGGCTCCTTATCTTCAAGAAGAAATTTTTTCCCCCCCATTCGCTCCGTCGAAGAAAACCTACAATATAATTTAACAAAATTTGGCATTAGCTTGCTGCAACCAAACAAAAAGTTTAATCTCTTTAAATCTCCAGGTGCCATTTTGCCAAACTGTCTATAATTAACGATTTTCTTCCTCCTTAATAATAACAAGCAGGTTGGATCATTGTAGGTCCCTAGATTCCAAGGTGACATGGTTCTATTTTGGGCTCTTGAATATGCCAAGATACTCTATCTATTCATTTTAACAACTTGATATTTATGTCAATCAAGTTTTTAAAATTCTCAAAGCTATTAATTTTGGGCATATAAAAGGTATTATTGCACGCTCTCAATTTTGGCCACTTGTTACACGTGATAAAAATAGTGTTGGTTGTCTCATTCAATGATTAGGGGTTTGATTTGAAATCTCTTACATCAAGCATAAAGGCAAAGGATTGCACTAGAAAGGTTATATAAAAAACTTTATATGAAATGAATAGGCCATATGAAGTTATTATTTGAGAATATGGGCATGAAGTCATGTCTAGTGCAATTTGATTTCAACACATGCGATGAAGAATTGAAACATCTATGTATGAGAACTCTATATGATGATATCATTCATGATGTCACGTAGCGCACATTGATATCATGTGGGGAGAGTAAATGCTTGGATCTTTAAGGAGTTCGACATATGGGTTGATAAGGTTTTGGATTTTTGCAAGCTGTTATGGGACGGTCCACGAAAGACGAGTACCAAGGCTTAGAAAAGAAAGAGCTTCAAAGAGGGGAAGTTGAGAGGTAGACGATCGAGCATGGCAAGTTCAAGGTTGGCCGTTCAAAACGTGGGCCGCATCCATGTGACACGTCCATGATCGTGAAGCTACAGGCTGAAGAGGTAACTGAAGCCAATGTCCAAACTGCGCCACGTACGCATTCCAGGGGATGGATCATGGCTTATAGAGAGAGTCTTCGTACCATAGAAGGACGCGGCCTGCATGCGGTGTTTCGACTGCGGCTTCCGATGAGCTGGAGTCAGCTTTCTAGAGAAACGTCCCTTGCGTTATTAGACGAAGAAGAAGCTTTCAGCGCAGATGCAGCACGGAAGCTTCTTAATATAAGAGTCGTCCACGTGGAGCATCAACCGAAGTTACCGAAATTCGGCTGCCGGCAACGTCGGCTATGAGTCATGACGTGCGCAAAGTTTGTTTATCCGGATCCCCTGCGCACTTTGAAGTTAGAGAATCCCAGTCGACGTGGCGGACGCCCATACACCAGCAGCCGCAAAGCCCCGTAGAGTCGCCCTTGCGGCGTCTGCCATGTGGAGCTTCCAACTGCCAGCATGGCGGCCCGACAGCGGCCTACGTGGCAGGGAAGTTAAAGAAGGCGGTCCTTCTGTGGCTTTCTCCCAAAGCTTCGTCTTCTTTGTTGTGAGCTCCATGGCTTCTTCGTCTCCCATCCGCCACTGGCTCCGCACCTCCCCCCTCGGCTCTGGCTCCTCCTCCTCTGTCTCCCTCGCCATTAACCTCCACAATGGCCTCCCCTTCGCCCTTAAGTCCCTCCATCTCCCCTCCCCCTCCCGCCTCCTTGCCCTCCACCATGAACTCCATATCCTCCAAAGCCTCCACTCCCCCCGCATCCTCCGCTGCTTCGGTGCCCATTCATCCCCTCCCCATGGCTTCACCCTCTTCCTCGAATACATGCCCGATGGTAGTATCTCTGACCTTCTCCAAAAATCCGGTGGCAAATTGAACGAGAGCCTTGCTCGCCTCTACACCCGCGGCATCCTCGAGGGATTGCATTACCTCCACCAACGCCGCATCGTCCACTGCGATATCAAAGGGCAAAACATCTTGGTGGGATCCTCGGGCATCAAGATCGCCGATTTTGGGGCAGCCAAAAGGTTGGACGATCAAGAGTCCGAGCGGGAATCCTTCGGAGGTACACCCCTGTGGATGGCACCGGAGGTAGTCCAGGGGATTGAGCAAGGCCTCCCATCGGATGTATGGTCTTTGGGATGCACCGTCGTCGAGATGTTGCAGGGACGCCCTCCTTGGGCCAATTCAACAGACGTCGCAGCTCTGCTCTTCCAGATTTCTCAAGGGGATCCGCTGTTGCCAGAGTCTCTCTCTGCTGAGGCCCAGGACTTTGTACGAAAATGTTTACAGCGAGATCCCAGGGCTCGATGGACTACGGCCCAGCTTCTCCAGCATCCCTTCGTCAAAGTGCAATCGAAAAGCGACAGTGATTCTCCTGATTACCACGATCAGGGGTCGCCAAGGGGCGCTCTTGAATTCGGCATTGAGAGTGACACAGATGACGAGCCATCGGACTCTCTACCAATCCTTCCCGTGCCCAGAAAAATCGCAAAGACCGACTCAGCTGCACAGGATATCGGCATGGCTAGGCGATGTATTTCGTCGGTCTCTCCCAGAGATGCAACCATCCCGACCACGGGCAAATGGATCACCGTGCGGAGTGCAGAGGGATGGCCAGAAGACAGGCAAAAGCCCTTCATGGAGACATTTGGAGCCGCGTATCCAAATCTTGTGCACGTGAGGGAGAGTTGCAAGGTAAATTTGGACTCACTGGCATTCCTGAGGAAAAGGAAGGCCGCCGAGTGAGATCACGAGCACGCTAAAGGAAGGTGACCAGTTTTGCGCTGTGAAGATGATTGCCAGATCATCAATTCGATTGTAAGCTCGAAGGAAAGGGTTCAACGGAAATCGGTATACAAAGGGGTCAAGCCTGGGAAGAGGAGGGCGGTTCCGGCGATGGAGAGGGGGAGGAGGTCCTGTGCGGTAGCTGCTGCTTTGCAAGCAATGTGGTGAGCTATGTTGGCTCCGGCGCTGTCTCCCACCAGGAACACGCGACCCACATCCATCTCCTCATCACTAGGGAGTACGATCAGTTTGATGCTTGCGATCCATAAGTTTTTAGCACCCAAACTCCGCGAGTCCGTGCAGGGACGACACATTTCGTCGCCAAAGTTGCGAAGCAGTTGCAAACGGTCCGAGGATCCCTTCGGATTGAACCGCTTCTCAAGGCTGCTTATTATCACAACTTCAAACTCTATCATGAAGAGCTTCAAACAGCCACATTGGATGGATGCAAACGTGAAGGGTTTTCAAATTTTGAGCCTCCTGTTCAAATGCCAGTTCCAAGTTTCTTCCCGGAGAATTGTATGTCAAAAAGCAATGACACGACTCCAGTTCCAAGTTTCTTCCCGGAGAATTGTATGTCAAACAGCAATGACATAACTCACCAGTTTACAATGAAAAGATTGTTTTGGACCAATTGGTGCACCCATGAAAGCATGCTTTTACTTGACGCAAGCAGTCGCTGCGCGTTTGATCGACAGCTGTAGGTGTCCAAAGAAATACGATGTAAAGTGTTATTTATGTGGCTTTTTCGTGTGCTTTGTTAAACCGTGTTGCGATAGCGTCCACGGTCCATCTCACAACCACCTACGTGTAGAGTCATGTAGACACACCCACTCTCCTTAAGTCTTACGTCAACATACACGCTAATCTAGGACTATGTCTTACTAGAGAACCTTCGAGGGCCTCCCTGCGCAGGCCAGTAGGGCTGGCTTTCTTTCAGCTCTGCAATGCTAGCCCAGCAACCCCATTTCAAGCTTTGCTAGCTAGCATTGCAATGCCCAGGTGCTCTGATTGGTCCAGAGACTTGGATGGCCTTTCCGTTGGTTGAGAGAACTTGCAAAATCCCTGACATACCATCATTACAGTAGTCTTTAACCTCACAAGCCTTCACGGGGACGTGCCTGTAGCAAAGCCAGCTAGACCCAACTACAAACATAAAACAAGAGTGCAAACAAACAAAGCCATAATGCCTTCAAGAATGTACCCTTCGCCCACAAATTTTGGGAAGGTCTACATTTTCTTTATTGTCTCATGTTTCCTTAAAGCACTTCCTCAAACAACCCATTATTCTACCATTGATTAAAGCTAGTACATTCACACATTTTGCTCGAAGAGACGAATTTTCTTTTGCTTTATTGACAATCATGGAGCTATCGTTCATTGTCTTGCACCTACTACAATCTCATGTTCAAATCCTCAAAATTTCAAACTTTAAGGCACAACATGTTATTAGCATTGTGTTTCACTGCAAACTCCTTTATACTAATGGCTTCTACTGGCTTATACTTAAAGCCACCATTAGTTTGCTCACCTACACTCAACTTGTTTTGAAGCCCTTTGAACACCAAATAATTGCCATTGCTCTCACTTGTAGTATAAGAAAGGCATAGAAGAATAAATTTTTTGTTTGGGAAATACAATTGGTTTCTTGGGTTAAACTTCCAGGATCAATTCAATTAAGTTAAGGCTTTTTGAGACATGCCAATCCTTAGAGAAATGGCTTCAAAATCCTAACTTTGAGCATATGTAGCTAGAGTGGTCGCTACATCAGGTGAGACAGCAATAAATGTTGCAATCTCTAGCTTCTCTTGTAATCCCCTTAACTATTTCTACCATGAACTTAGCAAATTGCCAACCAGAAGGCTCATTCCAATAATGTGGCAAAAGCTGTGCAATTTTTCCAATAAGTGAACAAAGACTAGTCTGACATGAGCTTTCCTATGGAGAGTATGTGTAGTACAATGGAATGATTTGTGAAAGTGTTGATTGGCAATACTTCACATACTTTTTGTCATATAAGCATTGAATAGCTGATCCGGCCTTCTTATCCTCTTCTAGCTGCAGTAAATGAGCTTCAAATTGTGCCATGTTTTTTACATGCCAAAATTTGTCTTTGGTTTCAACCAACTCTTTCTCATACTCCTTGCCTACACGTTTCTCTATTGTATCAAGCTTCAATTGCAACCTAATATTTTGACCCAATGTCCAACTACAAGCTATACATGTAGCAAAATTTAGTGGCTCATTACTTTCAGATTCCAATGGTGCTTTGATAGATCCATGTCTCTAGTTCTTTTCTTTCATGCAAGATATTCACATGGGTTGTGGAACTTTTAGCATTTGTGTGATGATTGTGGCAGTTCCAATCTAAGGCTTTTGAACATTTATTTTAGGATGGCATATCCCAAACTCCTTTCTTCTAGTATAAGTGAGAGCAATGGTTTAGTTTGGTCAAGGGCCTTTAGAACAAATGGCAAGCAACCTAGGTGAGAAAAAAATGGTGGATTTTAAGTGTAAGACACTAGAAGCCATTAATATAAATGAAGGTCAAGGTAGGTGAGTGTTTATGGGTTCATTAGGGCACCTAAAACTAATTCATACATTGCAATATGACACAAAATCCTCGCAACTCACATTGCTTCTATAAACTTAACACAAATTTTCATTAGATAAATAGGATAGGAAAGGAAATACATAACTATGAAGAGGGAAAAACATAAGATTGGGAATAACAAAAGTATTCATTACGGATTTTAGATACACACTTTGTATCTAAAACTGTATTTATATATGCATCCATATTATGTACTAAATATATACATGGATATTCTACTATGTATCACTAGCACACTTGGTGGATCATAGGAATTTTAGAAAAAAACCTGACCTGAACCCACTACTCAGTGTGGTCAGTAAACTTTCAATGGACTAAAACTAAACGCCCTTCATGAGGCAACATCTCTCCAATCTAGTACCATGCAGTTAATAGAGTGAAGAGCTTGATGCAATACCAAGATTCAAACTACTCCCATACATAACCGTTTACAATTTTCCCAAAAGAAGCTATTGGAACCAATATTTATTCGAAGTTTAGTCAATAATAACTATCCAAAATACGAAAAGCAGAATTTAAGCTTGAATTGATGACATATTGTGCTTAAAAACACAGGGGTAATTAAAAGCACTATGAAATCCTCAAGGTAAGTGTGAAATCTTCAAGGTAATTGATCAGCAGGAATAGAGACTTCACCTGTCTCAGATGTAACAATTGGATCATCGCATTCTGATCCATAATCTAGTGTAATTGTTGAGAAACAGCATTCTTTATATTATTCAACTAGGTCTGCACATCTTGTACCATAGTGCTCTAAGTCGCCAATAGATCTTGCAACTGTGTGAGTCTTCTGCTCAATAACCTTATTTTGTTCTTGCAAAGTCTACACAGAGGATTGAGCCTCTTCTAACTTTATCTGGGACTCTTTTCTGATATCCTAAGTCATCTTTACCATGGACTATCTCCCTTGCACCCATTTGGCTATATCCTTTGTCACATTGCCCAAATTTATGTTTGCAATTTGGTAATTTCATTGTGCACATCATTCTTGAATTTTTCACATCCTAATATATAGGATTGATGCATGCTTCTATCAATGGTGAATTCCTCAAGTTCCTCATTCTTATGATGTAGCTTACCCCTCTGTTGAATATAAAATTGTCAAATTGAGAAAGTGTAGAATTCACCTAAGAAAGTGCACCATCTGCTTGAGCCACAAAATTTCCAAAGTAACTTGAATGGGTTGTGTAGTGCCATGTACATGCCCTTGTGCACCCATAACCAAATGTTGTGGTATTACAACATTGTCTGCTAACTTACCATCAAGAGAAGGTATGTGAATGATCTAGTTAGGATTCATAATCGGTATCTCAAAACTCTAGAGAAAGAGCCCTAGCTGCTAGTTTCTTAGAGAGAATATTAAGCTCCTCTATTTTGGCATCTTCCTTAGCTAAGATAGCTGCGCATCCAAATCCACAGAGATATTATTCAGATCTAGCCCACTTATACCCACTGACTCCTAGATATTCCTAGAATGCTTAAACCATAATTTCATGGGCTTTTTTGCACAAGGGATGATAACTCTTGGATGTGGAGATGAAGGTAGAATATCATCCACCACCTTAGGCACTATATAAGATTTATCTAACTCCTCTTGAGTGTAACCAACTTTCAAGAACTCCAGCCTTTCCTTTAAATTCAAATGTATTCTCAATGGATCCCTAGGTTGCTTTGCTAGGCCAACTTGATGTTGAGGACACATCAGCATGTTTGCATGCTCAAATAAAACAACTAACATCTCTCTGAATTTAGACTAGGTGACACTTCTTTGTTTCTCTTTCCTAGGAACTCACCCATGATTCTAGAATGCACAATCCTGAGACAAAGTTACATTGTTGTCCCCTCTCAGTTAAATACAAGATGGAATATTTGGCCTTAGACATGCAGTCATCCTTTGTTAAAAAAAGAGTTGCTCTGTAAACCAAAGAAACTAATTCTTCCTAACTCCACTCTCATATTTCTTAAGCATGAAGTACAATCAAGATGACTATGGCATCCCAAGTTCCACCACCATCCTTTGAGTTGTATACTTAAAATCCACCTCTATAGGGGCATTTGGCAACAATAGCAACCGGCACATAGTAGAAACCACTTCCTCTGTCAACAAAACACCTAGGGCTAAGTACTCCTGTTAGTTGTAAACATGCAAGCTGATCATTGGCTTGCACATTAACTTGCCATTTCCACTAGTCAAGACTATTGTAGCATTCCAAATACATTTTTCAAAGCCATGCATGATTCTATGGGTCATCCCCATCCAAATGAAACTTGCAATCACCAAACAAAGAAATATTGACTGTGGCATACTGGCTTACCCGCTTGGCATGTTGGAGAGCTAACTCTACCACATCATCTTCCATTTCAAGTGCCTTTTTCACCTTGGAGAGCAAATTGTGAGTAACTACAAAAGACACCTTGCACTTGCCCATGGGGTCCGAAAGAGTGTAGGAGCTAGAGGTTGTTTGAATATGACAGAAGTAGCACTAGCAATATCTCCAAGCTCTTGATGACTAAACAAATTTGCGAAATGGTGTGCACCTTGCATAGTGAGAAAAGAAAGGATAGAAGCGACCTCTCACACAAACTTGTCCAGTTGAAGGACAAGGAGGATTTCAAAATCAATCGCCGATGAAGGCTCATGCACCCTCAAACATCTTGTCAAACCTTCAACTTGTGCAAACTATCGGTTTGAGGAATACAATGAGGTGCCATTGTATATATCTCGGATACCGCCTCGACTAGGATTTTCGACTGGGAAATGATCGACGGATCCATTGGTCCATCTCATAGACCAATAAAAGGCTTCATGCAATATCCATTCACTAGTGCCAAAAACACGTTACCATGTAGGCCTACAGTTTGGAATGTTCCTGCTTCTAGTCCTACACAATGTGATACGACCCCTCATACCAGAGCTTCAGTTTGCCCAAAAAGCACCCCAAATTTGAATTATACACTAGGACCAGAGCTCCCTTCTTAAAAATCTTAAATGTGATGTTCCAGTTCACCCCTGCTCTTCTTGGATCACCTGCATAATGTACTGACTCTGGATCTGATCTTCTTCTAAATGGAGTAGCTAGTCTTGCCAAAATTGAACACAATCCTCTAGAGTCATCTTCTCTGATGTTATCTACAAACTAGAAGAGATGAACTCCATTGGTACAATGACATCTCACTTGTAAACTAGTCAGAATAGAGTTCAGAATAGAGTCATTCTGGAAGCCGTTCTGTATGCCCACAGGGACAAATCTGGCCTGAAAGATCACTTTGTTGCCACTTTTATCATTGTTAGCCACCAATAATAAAAGTGGCATAATCTCGCTTGAAAAGTGACCATCGGATACACCTTGATGAGCTTCCATCAAGATAGTGTTTTGGTCAATGGTTTTCTCTTCAATGCCATCCATTGTCTTTGAACCAAAGGCATTTCCTTTGAAAACACACCATCCGTCAAGAATTGCACCTAGTCATACCAATTTATGCCTTGGATTGGTTCTCTTCTAAATAGGGCTACATCCGGCATATCATTAGGAATGGTCTCCACTGGGATCTTATCACTTAAGTAATCCACCACAAAATGTTGACTTCCAAGTGTATAAACTATTGTGTACTAAAATTCTTGCATGCATCAATATCCATCTAGCCAATTTGCATGTCGATTGTGCCTTGTTCACTAAAAAGAGCAAAGCATGATGATCCACATGAAACACCGCCTTGTCTCCCAACGGATAATGATGAAACTTTCCCACTAATTAGATCATGCTGAGACACTCTCGTTCTATTTTAGTGTAACTATGTTCTACTCTGGTCACTGCATGGTTGGCATAATATGCTGCTTGGTACTAGCCTTTTTGCTTTTTTGCATCAGCATTGCACCAATAGCTATATTTGAGACATCCACAAATATGTGAAAATCCAAAATCCAATCTGATGGCTGTAATACCGGGGATACAACTAGTACCTTCTTGAACTAGTACCGAGGATACTAATACCTGGTGGTTGTAATACCGGGGATACAACCAACACCTTATTGAACACCCAAAATGCTCATTCTTGCTCAACCTCCCAAACCAATGGAGCATCCTTTTTGGTTAGCCATATGAGTAGTTGGCAGGTGTATGACAAGTACCACAAAAACCAGTTGTGCCACTTCACTTGTCCCACAAAACATTGCATTGCAACTCTTTGACATTCTAAGGAACCTTGGTGTTTTGAACAACCTCAATTTTATGGGGGTCAATGGCCATCCCTCTTTAAATATGATATTCCCCAACAATCCACCCCATTTTATAGCAAATGCACACTTGGTCAGATTTAAACTTAAGCAGGTTGTTTGACATTTGTCAAAACACAACCATAATTGGTGCAAATGCTCACTCTTTTGTTCAAAAACACTATTCTCATCTAGGGAAAACCCCCCCATAAAACTAGTAAGGTATGGTGCAAATACCTGCTATATCCATGATTGAAATGTCGTACGGCACATTCTTCAACCCAAATGTCATCAAATTTCTTAAAAACACACCCCATTCTATAAAAAATGCCATCTTGTCTTTGACCTCCTCTGCCATCTGAATTTGTTTATAATAACCGTTGAATCCATCTAGGAAGCTATACATCTCATGGCCTGTAACAACAGCATCTAACACAACAATATGAATACCGCTAACTTCAGGATCTGAACTCTTTGTAAAAATATCCACAAAGGTCTCTTTTGGCTCTATCATTATGCCTACCACAAGGCTTGAAGTCATATCTTTTTTGAAGAAAGTAGCATCCCATGGATCTTCAACACCATTAAACTCCCTTTTTGACATAAGTAGAAAAAGTCTCTTTTCCTTTTGATGAAGAAACCAAGCTCTTCTGCCCATGTGATATCGAGTCCACCTACAAAGGCCATTGGGGCTATATTCCTTTCCTTTAAAATTATAGTTCATGTCTCCCATTATAAGAGAATTATAATGGATGTGTGATTAGAAACTATCCCTTGGATTAAAGCTTTATTAACTATCACAATCACCTATTTCTCACAATGCTAGTGCTAAAACTCAAAGGCTCAAATCTAATGATTGAGATGGATTTGAATAGCTTCTTAGATAATGTCATTTTCAATCTCATCATCCTTCATTATTTGTTCTTTCTTGTAGTTTTTGCAAAATTGTGAGCTTGCCTTGCATGTCATTGTCCATGGATGCTCTCCTCCTTGAGTCCTTACTCATCTTTCTTATTATCTCTAATTATGGAGTACTATGCTCTTCTACTAGGACTAGTTGTATTTTGATGTCATTTGGAAGATCATTTCCTTAGCTCATCTACCTTTGGACATACGATTTTGGCTTAAAAGAATTATAGCTTTGTGTGTTGTAGGTCTTTTTGACCACTGCTTTATGTGCTTGTTCCCAATTGAGATAATATAATTGGCACAAAATGCTTACGAGAGTCATGATATTTTTTCATTTGATAACATTGTAGTCCATAACACCTTTCCCTAGCATGTTGCATTAGGGTAGACCACAACTGAGTCATGCGTGTCTAAGAGAGGGATCGTGTGAATCTTCATTGTGCTTGCAAAAGTGGTGGATTGCTCCAAATATCTTGGGGCAAGGGTCCACCACAAGTACAAGTTAACAAATATGATTGAGAGCATGGAAGGATTGTGATTGTGAACATATACATACACATATACATATATAGATATAGGCATAGATTTAGATTTAGATTTAGATTTAGATTTAGATTTAGATTTAGATTTAGATTTAGATTTAGATTTAGATTTAGATTTAGATTTAGATTTAGAGTTAGATATAGACATAGATATAGATATAGATACAAATATAGATATACATATACATATACATACACATATAAATAAATATGTGTGTGTACATACATACATACATACATACATATATATATACACATATATACATATACATATATATATATATATATATATATATATATACATATACATATACATATATATACATATACATATACATATACATACATACATACATACATACATACATACATACATACATACATACATACATACATACATATATATATATATATATATATATATATATATATATATATATATACATATATGCATATACATATACATATACATATACATATACATATACATATATACATATACATATACATATATACATATACATATACATATATACATATACATATACATATATATATATACATATACATATACATATATACATATACATATACATATACATATACACACATATATATATATGCCTATACATATATATGTATATGTATATGTATATACATATATATATATATGCTTGTGTGTAGTCTGTGGAAGTCAGCAGGACTGAGAGAACGGTTTGTGCGAATAGTCAACGGAATAGTAAATGTTGGGGGGGGCGAGTAATGCCAAAGTTGTGAGAAATTTATGGCACCATCATGCTAGGTGTCATGGCCACCAATATATCATTGCCCATCTATGGTTCAACTAGCGCACAGCAAAGCACACTTCATATTGTGGGCAGCACGAGTAGTCTCATGCATAGGGGACTCAAAACGTGGGCAGAAGACACGGAAAGCAATGTCAATTTGCCATGCGGCAACATGGCAGATAACAAAGTTTAACATAGTCTAACACGCTTCTCACATGTGGAGTTGTTATAGCGACTACAAAGCGCATGAAGGCCATGATGTCATCCATCAAGATGCCTCCTCTCTGAGTGATGTCATAGAAGATTGTACCATCACCCTTTGGCACATCTGCACCATCTGAATCCTCGCTGCCCCCACCATTACCCCCCCCAAAGAACTGGGCCATGCACCCCCTAGAGCTCTCCCTGCTCTACTATGTCTACTGCCCTGTCGTGATGAGCTAGTACACTGGCCAGTCATCTCTGGAGAAGGGACTCTCAACTGTACGAAAGTACGATGGTGGCTCTACAAGGTAGAAGGGCCTCCTGACCATAAGAGGGGGAGAAGGGACTCCAGACCATTGTAGGTGAGAAGGGAGTGCTAATGATTGGGGAGAAGGGACTTCAGACCACAAGGGAGAAGGGACTCTTGATGATCGGTGAGAAGGCTGGAGGCTCTGTCATCTATTGGGCTGTCTCGACTCCACTGAAGTAATCTCAATTGGTGTGGGGTTGGGGTGGTTTGGATTCTATACTGCCAACTCTTGGGGGGTGTTCTGAGTACTCATCATGTATGTGTATAACTACTGAGGAGTAGGAGGGTGCCCCAAAAGGTTATATAACTCCTATAATGCAGCATCTCGAAGATCAAGTGAGGCTCCTCAAGAGCTTCCTGGCCACATGGTGAACTGCAAAAAAGAAGAGATGAAGATTTCCATCACGAATGCACTCTTTCCATCATGCATGCAATCCCGTTATTTCCATCATGCATGCTCTCTTTCCATCATCCATGCAATCCCGTGATTTCCATAATGCATGCCCTCTTTCTATCATGCATGCAATCCCGTGAATTCCACCATGCATGCCCTCTTTCTTTATCTTGCCCTCATGCTACAGTCCAATTTCTCTCATGTAATGACATATTTCCATCATTCATGCAATCCCTTATTTGAAGGCACAAATACTTAAGGCATTGAAATTTTGACTTAAACATGCATGCAAGGGAAAGGAGAAAGGAAAGAGAAGGGAGGATGGGAGAATGGAAGGACAAGGGGGATTGTATTAAGGAGAAGGGAGATGGGAGGGGGGAAGGGAAGGGGAAGGGGATTTCCATCATGCATGCCCTCTTTCTTTATCTCGCCCTCATGCTGCAGTCCAATTTCCCTCATGCAATCACTTATTTCCATCATTCATGCAATCCCTTATTTCCTCACGAATGCTTATCTCATTGAAAATTCGACTTAAACTGCATGCAAGCAAAAAAGGCTTTGGAATGCCTAGACATTTTTTGTAAAGCTTCTAGATCCAGAATCAATCATTCCAAAACCAGGTATGCAACTCTCAAAGGGGATGAACAGGCTATCTTGGAGGAAATGGGATGTCAGAGAATCAAACATGGTACTATCTTCAGATTATTGGGTATCCCCATGGGTTTTGACATCTCCCTTAAACAGAGATGGGACTAGTTTTTGAACAGATTTCAAAGCAAAATTGAGAAATAAAGAGGTTTCCAGGCCAGTCTAGCTGGGAGGAGAATGGTTCTCAACCATTGCATATACCCAATTGTCATTTTCTACCTCACCTCTTGGTCCCCTTCTAGAACATGAATTGACAGGTTCATCAGAATTTGCAGATCCTTCCTTTGGGGGGGCAAGATAGCCAAGGTCAGATGGGATTTTTGTATCAAACCCAAGCAGGAAGGAGGCCTAGGGGTGATTGATATAGAATAGGCTTCTTTGAAGCTATCCTCAACTTGGATAATCAAAGCAATTCTCCATCCTCAAGAGGATTGGGCCCAACTCCTTCTAAGGAATGTAAGTTCTCTAAGACCTCTGAGAGCTCCCAAGTGGAAAAAATACCCCATGTTGTCAGCCATATGTAATCCTGAACCTTGCAAAGCCAAAGGCAGTTAGCTTATGCATTCTCTATGGACAGCATTTGAAGGAATTAAGAGCCAAATAGTCTTCTGTGGAAAAGGAACTTTTATGACGCTAGATTCAATCTGGGTCTCTATTATTTTTAAGGAGGCTATTCTATCTGATGAAGATTTTGATATGGCTGCTGAGCTCTTCAAGAAAGGACTGCACTGTTGGGGTCAGCTTTAGAGTAGAGGTGAGCTCACGTGGAAAATGTGGATTAAGATTAGGAGGGAGTTCAAATTAAATAATCAAAATCAGACATTAATCATGAACAGAATTCACCTCTGGGAGGGTAATCAGCAATGGAAAGGTGGATCCTTTTTGGTCTACAGCGAAGAGTTCAGTTGGGTTGTGAGTACTTCCTGGTTCCCTATTCCTACTCCATCTAGGGATATAGGGGATCCCCTCATTGTCCTTAATTTTAGATGGAAACTACAGGATTCTAGGGGCAAATGGAAATTTAGATTTTTCTCCATTTGGTCAAATTCAGATGGGCTCAAAGTGGAGACAAAAAGCTCAAGACGTGGCTGAAGAAGACAAATTCTTGATTGAGGGAAAAGAGCAAGCTAATGAGCTACTAGCATCAATGCCAAACAAAGAGAGGAAGAAGGGACTGACCAAAAAAGTCAAAGAACTCCAGCTCTAGTGAATTCAGGCAAGTTTTGACAAGTATAAGGGAGTGTATCCTCATCACCATCACAAGAAAGTAGATTGAATCAAGAAGAGCAAGCAAAGATGGACAAAGATCGAGCTGACAGAGACATAGATGAAGACAACCCATGAGTAATCCCACTAGTAGGCCCACACCAACAAGGAGCAAACGAAGCAAGAGGACCAAAGATACGAATGAAGGTTCAAAAAAACAATGGAAATGAGGGAGAGAATCCCCCATCTCACTTGCAAAATTTTTTACGACAACTGCAATCCGACAAGTCACTCCTAAGGAAGAGTACGATGTACTTCCACACTACTTTTGCTAATAAAGCCATTAATTGGTATGATTGATATCCCCATGGAAACTTTGAGACATGGGACGAGTTGAAGGCTCGTTGAAGGTTGCATTCCTGAAGAGGTTTCAACACAAATTTAGCTAGGAAAAATTCCTAAATTTCAACCACCTTAATCAAAACAAGGGAAAATAAGTGTACGACTTTGTAGCACAAATGAGGATGTAGACTCATCAGCTTGACAACTCACAAGATGAAATGGTGCTCCAGTCCTAATTGATGAGGAGCCTCACTCAAGGAGCAAAGCTGTATGACATGGAGTACGTACCCAATGACGATGTATGGTGAATTACTCAATAGAGCAATAGTGTTGGAAAATATGAACATGGAACCCCAAATAAAAAGAAGGTGCTAGTCCGAGAGGCAAATAGGGTGAAGATGACAAAGAAGAAGTAATGACAAAAAAGGATATCAAACTCTCAACATGAAGCTTCTAAAAGATATAGGAATTCAAGGCAACCTAAAAAAGGGAGACTCGATGCCACAATTGTAGGACCAATGATCACAGAGCGAATGCTTATTGGTTGTGTAAGTATTGTTGGAGCATCAATGGAACTTGAACAATGAACCCAACTTTATTCAAGGAGAAAGCCCAATATATGGGCAAGAGAGCATACATTTGTGACATCATCAATGATCTCAGGATGGAATCCTTAGATCCTATAATCACTCCCTGATTCTCTCAATCACACTAGAACCTTCTAGCACACCTACACTCACACACTCCTAGCATAGGACTCCTAGCCCATAGGCACACACACACATACATAAATTTGTCCATTCCCCCCCACAAATTGATGACCTCATCCCTCAGCAGTAGTACATGGGATGCTCCATGGCTTGCCCACCATCATGTGGCAACACACATGGCCCTAACCTGTGACTCACTCCTAGGACTCTTGGTTTATAACTAGGAGATAGACAATGACTATGTATGGAAATCCCCATGAGTCCAACAAGGAAAAGTCTCAAACAAAAGACTAACAATCATTTAAGGATGGACTATCTATGGCAGAGAACCATTATTGACATCACACACAAATAACTTAGAAAACATATAGGTCATCACCCTTGTCAAAATTGACTTGGGTGGTGTAAGCAGTGAGAGCTTTAACATCCTTTGGTTCTTCTTCTTCTTCTATCTCTACTTCTTCCACAAGGTTTGCTAAACATATTTTCTTTGCATAGCATTCTTTTTCAAAATGTCCAAGTTTTCCACAAAAGTTGCACTTTATTTTGCTCTTGCCCTTGAAGTTGCTTTTGGCCAAATATGCCCCATGTTCTTTGTAGTCATTCCTCTATTTGATTTTCCTTTCCTCTTCCAAGAGAGATGCCTCAATTTCCACCAAACTAATCTCTGGTATATTGGTGAGTGTGGTGACAATAGTGCCATATTCCTCAATTAGGATTCTAAGTAAGATAGCAATTACAATGTCTTCATGGAATTTAAATGTGAAGAGATGGATTCTCCACTATCCAATTTTAGATCAAAGAATTTGATGAGCAAGCTAAACTTGGAACATCTCCCCTGTGCTCCAAAAACATGCTCGAGATGAGTCCATGCAGCATGAGCAGTCTCACAGCCATCAATGTGGTGGATAAAAGAATCACTCAATCCAAGAGCAATTATGGCTAGTGCTTTTTCATCCTTAGGGAGCCATAAAGCTTCTCCTTCCCTAGTTGTTGGTTTCTTTTCTTTTCCATTAGCCACCTTCTAGATACCCTTTTTCACGAGGATAAATTTCAGTTTGGTCTACCAAGTATGAAAACCCTCTCCCTCAAACTTATCAATCTTGATTTTGGAGGCCATTTGGGAAGGTCTTGTTAAATTACACGGTGCAGCGGAACAAAAACTGAACAAAGAATAGAGAGTACACATCAAACTAGAGACAAATAAAATTTTCCTTTTGACTCATGTAGTACAGATGATGGCTCCATCCACCCCTATGCTCCCACAGTGGAGCTTAAATGGTGATCTAAATAGATACTAGGTGAAGAGCTACTAGCTGGAAGATCCAATCTGATCTGAACTGATCTAATACAATGGACTAGGGAGGTCGCCTCTTTATAACTATGAGGGTGGTAGTCGTATCAATGTAGTCGATGGAGTCGACCAGCCGACCTAGTCGGTGGAGCCGACCAGTCAACCTAGTCGGTGGAACCGACTAGTCATCCATCAAATATTCAAGGAATATTACCTATACCATCGCCTCGGGGCTCTCACCCCCGTTGCTGGCCCCCCTGGGACCCCCCAAGCCCCAGCAAGAATAAGGAGCTCCCACACAATCACCTTTCTACCATCAACGGTCTCATTGATAGACCTCATCTGACATGCAAGTCAGGATCCATCCAGTGTCCCAGGCTCACAAATGGCTTCTCCTCATATGGGGTCCTTACAACTTGAGCACCTTGGACCACTGGTGGTTACCAAGAGGGTGGATCATTGAGCATATTTAACACCCCCCTCAATGTCCACCCGTAGGTGAACCACCTTCTCGGCCCAATGCTGAGTCTCTGAAGATGACCCTAAAGCTGATCCTTCCCGAGTGCCTTGGTGAAGATATCTGCTCCATTTTGCTCTGTTGGTGGACAGTAGACCAATTCCACTATCCCGTCCTAGATCAAATCACACACATAGTGATACTGAATCTCTATATGTTTTGTACACGCATGAAACACTGGATTTTTAGCAATGGCCATGCAACTTTGATTGTCGCACCTCAGCACAGTTGCCTCATCCTCTTGCACTCCCATGTGCCATAAGATCCTCCTCATCCACACTACTTCACATGCAGCAAAACATGTTGCCTTGTACTCATCCTCGATAGAAGACAATGCCACTGTTGGTTGTTTCTTATTGATCCAAGAGAAGATACCTGAACCTAAAGAGAAACAAATCCAGAAACTGATTTCCTGGAATCAACATCTCCAACCCAATTTGAGTCACAATGACCAGCCAAGGAAGTGCCTGTACCATAGGTGATGCCATAATCAAGAGTGCCCTTCACATACCTGAGCACCCGCATCCCTGCATTCCAATGATTCTCCTGGGGCTTATTGGAGAACCTGCTCAAAACGCCAATAGCAAAACTAATGTCCGGTCTGGTGTTGCACAGATAGATGAGACTGCCGACCAACTTCCTGTACCTCCCAATGTCTGCTGGTGGTAAGACATCCTCCATAGACAACCTCGCATTTACCTCCATAAGTGTAGCTATCTCCTTGCACTCAAACATACCAAATGCCGTCAAGATCTCCCTTGCATATTTCTATTGAGAGATGAAGATCTTGCCTGGCCAGACTTCAATCCCCAAAAAGTAGTGCATCAAGCCTAAGTCTGTCTTCTCAGACTCAGTGCTCAATGCCTTTCTTGTCTGCTGGATCATGTCTTCATAGTCACCTGTAATAAGGAGATCATCCACATATAGAACAATAATAGCATATTTTCCACCTTTCCTGTACACATACAAGTTAACATCTAAGGCACATCTTTTGAAGTTTAATTTATGAAAGAATTTTTCTATCTGTTGGTACCATGCTCTTGGGGCCTGTTTCAGCCCGTACAGAGCCTTCTTCAGCTTACATACCTTGTTCTCAGAATGGGGGGCCTCAAACCCAGGTGGCTGAGCCACGTACACCTCCTCCTTGAGGTCACCATTCAAGAATGTTGATTTAACATCCATTTGATAAACTGGCCACTTTTTATGAGCAGCCACCGATAGTACTATGCAAATAGTGTTCATTCACGTAGTCGGAGCAAAAGATTCCTGAAAATCAAACCCTTCAACCTGGAAAAATCCTTGTACAACCAATCTAGCTTTGTACTTTTCCAAAGTCCCATCGGCCTTGTACTTCCTTCCAAACCCACTTGGTGCCAATAACCTTTCAGCTAGGTGGTCGATCTACCAGCTCCCAAGTTTCATTCTTCATGATGCTGTCATATTCTACTTGCATAGCGCTTTTCCAATCTCGTTTTGCAAGTGCTTCCTCCAAACTCGCAGGCTCCTTTACTTCTACAATAATCTCAGCCATCAAGGCCATATTGACTATGTGAGCAGAAGCCCTCCTTTGCTTCTCGATTCTCTAAGACCGCCTTGGTCCATCTGCATGCTACTCAACAGACATAGGCATCTAGTTATCATGGTCATAGAGTTGCCTTACCCATCACGGCAATGGCTTTTCTAGTGGTGTAACAACAGGATGGTGACTTATACCTTCATCATCTAATATTTCCTCCTCCTTTATAGCTCCTGGGACAGGTCCATAGTGAATTACCTCTTCACTTGATGATAAAGTGGAAGAGCTCTTCTCTACCTCCACTGCATGTGGCTACTCCTTGAACACCACATCGCGACTCGCTATGATCTTCTTTGCCTCTCGATCATACAACTTATAGGCTTTCTTCTCATCACAATAGCCTAAGAAGATACATTTGGTGCTTTTTGGTTGTAGCTTGTTTCTCTCTTTGTCTGGTACATGCGCATAGCATTCACAACCAAACGTTCTGAAGTGGGAGACAGATGGCTTCTTACCGTTGTAAGCCTCATGTGGTGTTTTACCTTTGAGTGCCTTTGTATAGCTGCGATTAAGGATGTAAACCGCAGTATTGATAGCCTCAGCCCAAATGTGGTTTGGCAGTCCAACACCTTCCAACATACACCTCCCCATCTCCACGGTGGTCTGCATTAGGCGTTCAACAACCAAATTTTGATGAGGCGTATGTGGTGTTGTCATTTGTCGCTTGATCCCTTTGCTCTTGCAAAAATCTCCAAACTCTGTAGAAACAAACTCACCACCACCATCCGATCTGATTTTCTTCACTTTTCTCCCTATTTCATTTTCAACAAGCTGTAGCCATTCTTTCAATTTACCAAAAGCTTGAGCCTTTTCGCGAAGAAAGTACACCCACATCTTCCTACTATAGTCGTCGACAATCAATAAAAAATAGGAAGATCCCCCCAAGGCCTGTGTAGGCATCTTACTGCACAAGTCAACATGCACCAACTCTAGAGGAGCATTTGCTCTATTCTTGCTTTCTTGTGGGAATGCCTTTCTCTGTTGCTTGCCCATCATGCAAGCTTCACACGGTTCTTTGATTTCTGCTACTACAGGTAAGTGAGCAACCATACCTTGCTTCTGGATCTCTGTCAACACTACAAATCCGATGTGGCCAAATCTTTCGTGCCAAAGTCTGCTTGTGCCCACTCCAGCGGTGGCTATAAGAGCACTTAGCTCATACAGGTTGTTCCTCCTTACTCCTGTGCGAGGATTACCAAAAATCGAGCGAAGAAAAGCGAGCGAGGCCAAATAAGCGAGCGTGGACAAACAACAATGCAAGGTGTTATCTGTTTAATAACAACCACATCATATTCATCCAGGACAGCCAATTACCACAATTTATGCTCTAAGAAAGCTTAACCACTCGCCTGCATCTTGGCTAGCATGTTTCCAGAAGTACATGTTCAAATCATGTTTCCTTTGCTGTGAAAAAGTAATGATAAAATAAAACATTGAATGCTTTCAATAATGAGAATAGTAACATATTACATTAACTGCTCTTCATGTTGTCAGAAGTCACCTTTTTTCTAAAAGTTATTAACTCCATAGCACAAAAAGCATATGTCATACAAAAAAAAGTTGATAGAAAAATTTGATGCTTCAAAATATCTTCCAACCCTTGGAATGATTGTACAAAATGTTTTTTTGTGCATTGCCAAAACATGGAAGCACACCTATGTATATCATCTGCTTCCAAAGGAAATAGAAAAAAGGCATCTAGGCTGCCTACTAAATGCTTCATGGGTTTCTTCCACCTTCAAAAAATACAACTTAGTGCAGCATCATGCAAGGAAGCACACCTACATATATTATCCGATTCTGAAGGAATTGAAAAAAAAGGGCATCCAAGCCATACACTACATACTTGATGGGTTTCTTCTACCACCCAGAGCTTGAAACAATTCAACTTTTGTCAATGCAGCCTGATGCATAAACTGATGCACCATTTCAGTTAAGCCCAAGACAACAATAAACACGAAGTATATGTGCTTGCAAGGCATGTAGGGACTTTTTCTTGCTTCCCTTTCTGTGAAATCAAGGCATGTGCAACGTGGAAACTCTGAAATCAAGACACTATATGTTAGCCCCTTAGACATTGATCCTGTTGTACGAACATGGAATACATGCACCTCATGTGGAATAATGATGTTCTCTCTCACCACCTCCCCATTTTCTGTAACTGCCTTGTGTATCCTTTCGTTGAAATCTTTATTCAACTTACTTCTCCATGAAACAAGCTTTCCATCACGATGAGAAGGGCGCACATGGCTAGGTGTATGGATTTGCCGTGCATAAGGAGGTCCCATCACACCAATAGAATCATCACTATTAAATACGAACCCTGCCCTTACAAGGGCACCCCTCTCATCTACAGTCATTGATGTCCCACTTGCAACCTTCCATACACCTGGAGAGACCCCAGGAACACCTTGAATGGATTTATCCACATTCCATGTATGGGTGATAGAAGTATTACAAAACCATACAAACTGCTCTGTCACTCCATGAGAATGTTGCCTTCTTCCCTTAAAACAAGGGGCTGGCACACCATAACTTGCACTTCTACCAAGTGCATTGATTAGTGCCCCACATGGTCTCCGACTCTCTGCCAAGTAGCCAAAGCATGTGACAACGCTATGTGGTTCAGTTCTCCTGATCGCCCAATTGGCTTCATGAATATCTATCTCTCTACAAACCACGTCCTGTGATGGACTTTTAAAATCAATTTGTCTTCTTTTTCCTATCACTCTCCTTGTTGTCACTGTCATGTATTCTGGTCGATGACTATCATTTGCATGGACCGATGTTGAACATTTTGAACCCCTCTTTCTTCTTATGCTCACCGATTCTGTTATTGGCCTATTCATCTCAGGAGATTGTATCCCACCCTCTTCAATCACTATGTGTGATAAATCCACAAGCCTATTTCTGTCCCCTTTACCAGACCCACTACCATCAAGTATTCTTCGCCGGAGAGCATCCAAATTTGGTCCTGTACCCAAGTGTCTTCCATTCATAAAGGCATTGTAGTGGGCACTCTGAAGGACACTCATTGCAAGATCTGCTACACAAGCATCATACAATGTTATGTGTTTTGCATATCCATGTGCTGCTCTCATGCTAGAATGTTTTGTCTCTGAAAGGTTCACTGTAGGAACAAATCCAGAGTGCTCTTCTTGCTGCAAGAACATTCCCCCCCACTGGTTGACTCTAACATCCCACCAAGCAAGCCACGTATGCAATGTTGGTAGCTCACCCTCCTTCACATGAATTGGGGACCAATACAAATTCAATGTTTGTTTGCATTGGTCTGCAGAAGTTGAAGTTGTTGCCTCTCTCCACTTCCGACATAGAAGTTTATGCTCCTCCTGAAATTGCGGCTTAATGCATCGTCTGGTGTGCTCAACCATGCTCATCTCCCAATGGAAAACACAAGTTCTTTCTCTACCATCCATCACATTTTCCGGTCCCCCATTGTAAACAGTGCGGACAGCCAGCCAATTTGCTCCTGCTCCATCTGCCATGAATCCACGGAATTCAGGTTTTTTAAAACCATTCTTCTCCATTGTATTGTTCAGTAGCTCCCAGAATCGAACTTGAGCATGGTTATCCTCCACCTTGAATTCACATATTGCTATAGTTAATAGTTCCCTTATGAATGGGTCATACACATGAGCACCCATTGTTGACCATCCCCTCACTCGATGCACATGGTCAAAATGAACCCATTGTGATCCCAAGCTCCCACCAGGCCGCATGTGATTCACTAGATCAACTCCTGATCCTGGACCAATGGTCGACATTTTGAAGATATGTGGTTGTTGTTCATCTTGCAATTGTTGAGGAAATAGGATACTTTGTAGGTATGGATATTTGCATCTCCTCTTTAAATCAAGTATTGAATCCATTCCACCATCCCCTCCTCTAGCCTCACTTCTTGCGCTCTGCACCACTCTCTGAAGCCTCCTTCTCTGGGTCATTGGTGTAATGGTTTCAAGCACTTCTTCGAACTTTTGATCATCTAGCGGCTCCACAACAACCCCATCCTTTGCTAGCATCATCTCCATCACAAGGTCTTGTGCCACAGACACCTCGATTTTTTTGCAAGAGGAATTTCCATTCAACCTTGCACGCATTGAAATGAGATCATCTAGTTGCATTTCCTTTGCTCGACTTCTACCTTTTTCAACTGGATGGTCATGGAAACCCACATGCACTGCACATCTCGTTGTCTTCACTCGTTCATGGGGAAAGCAATAATATATAATAGCACTGCATAGGTAAACACACTCTGGTATTGCATCACAATGCTTGCACACAAGTGACCCCAAGGCTGGATCAATGGGACCAGGTAGAGGAGGTCTCCTAAGCTTTCCTTTCCATTGTGTATCATTTAAAACTCCCATTCGTTCAAGGAAAGGACAATCCAAATTACAACATCTCAAATAACCTGAACATCTACTCATTCTCACAACACCATTGAAGCAGTCTTGCGAACATGTGGAATATTTTGTCCAAACATGACCATCAGTATTCTATTCCATTCCAGACATTGGTGAACCCTTAGGCATAGGTGGAAGTTCGAAGACAATATATCCATCATAAGTTAGAGGAAGCTCAGTAACTTTCTCCACTCGAACTGCAGATTTGAGCGCAACATGAAGAGAACTATTCAAAGGCATCCTCTCTATCAGTGAAACCACACTATTTAGTTCATGATTCATAAAGTCACCATGAGAACCTCTTTTATAGGGCATGTGAACTCTTAAGGTTGATTGTTGGCTACCACTAATCTTGAACCCTTTCTGACCATCCTCTAAGTTTACCACTGGAAGTACAATGGCAAGCTCATCTATTCCGATTTCTTGATGCAGCTCAATGTCCTCGTTCTCAATGTGAAAGTGTTCCTTAAGCTCCACCAATGAAACCTCCAAGAAAGGAGTGTCAAAACGAATGGTCAATGATTCGTGTTCTCCAAAGCGAATGAAAACTGAGAAAGGCATGATTCAAATGCTAGAGCCAAGATGTAGCACCAGACGACACCAACCAAAGAACAAGAGAAAAGCTAGCTACACAAAGGGTCCGGAAGCAGGGAGGCAAAAGAAGAAATGGCATAGATGTGTTGGAGACCGAAGAGAATGGAGCAAAGAGAAGTGTTGAAAGAGCCACTGAGAGGGATTATGGGAGAGAAGAGAAGAAGCAAGTTCGTCTCTGTAAGTGTCAAATGCAAATGGATGTCACTATTAGCATCCAAGGTGGTCGTTTAACTGCAAGTCTTTATTTGAACAAGATGCCTTCATGCATATAGTAACTTGAATGACGCCTCCATGCATTTCATTCAGTAAGGGTGTACATTTAATATAAATGAATAAAAAGAGAAGTAACTTTCAAATTTATATAATTGAAAGACTAAAATATCAAGAAAAAAATTAAAGATTTATAATTACTATATTTTACTAGAGTAATAGTTAGAATGAGTAGTATCTTCAAATCCATATCTAAAATGAAAACTATCAAAACGTGTTAGTTTACTTCACATTTGCATGAACGAGCAATATTACTATTTCCATCATGAGTCATTACAAGGTGTTCTCCTCACTATTACAAGGGTTATGCGGTTTATGGCGTTACCCATACCCACGTCTTCTCCTATCGTCTAATAATGACCAGGCCTACAAAATCTGATAAAATCGTTTCTCTAAAGGCTAGGCCTGCCATTGACTGAGTGTTGGGCGGGATGACAGGTCCATTGGAATTCGAGTGGAGTAAATGCTGAGTAAATGCTCATAAAAGAAGAAGATCTCAAGAAGAAGGAAGCAGACGCGAGGCTTCCTTCTTCACTTCCGCCAACCAATGGCTCGTCCACTTCGCCTTCTTCACTTCACTTCACTTCCACTTCCGCCAACCATCAGTTGCAGTGCGTCCACCTACGACTTGACCGTGCCTGGGTGGATGAGTGTGAACCCCAGCTTGAGTCTTGACAAAATAGGCCACCTACCAAGTAATGTTATCTACACTCCAAGTAATGCCTCCCTCTAAATGTTATCTACACTCCAAGTAGCTTCCCTCTAAATGTTATCTACACTCCAAGTAATGCCGTGCTATCTAAATGTCGGTTTGCGAGCTCTTGAACTTTTGGCGTTGTTCTATTGTGTAGAGGAGCTCGCAGAACTTCAAATTCACGGCAGCTTCAATCCTCTTCTTTTGGCGTTGTTCTATTGTGTAGAGGACCTCGCAGGACTTCAAATTCACGGCAGCTTCAATCCTCTTCTGTGGGTGTTAAGGTATTTCTCACTTATGTCTACGTTTCTGATTTTCTTCGACGTTCCTCGATTTTGGTTTTCTATGGAACTGATGGTAACCGACTAGAACTTGTAGAACCTTCGCTTCCGTCGTTATCTTCTACTTTCTTAAAAAATGCCATTCATCTTACGATAACTTCTTACGGCCATTACCCTTTGCTACGAGATTACCCTTCCTCACCCCCTCGGCTCGCCGCCTCGGCTTCCTTTCTTACCCCTCTCGTCTTCCTCGTCTTCCTCTCGTCTTCCTTCCTTTCCTTCCTCGTCTTCCTCTCGGCCTTCCCTGCTACTCCTCTGCTTTCCTGCTCGTGGCCAGTTTTTTGGCTACCTGTCTCTAGTCTTTCGCGTATCTTGTTGCTCCCAAAGCCTCCAAATCTGGCTGCTCATGATCTCCTACTACGGGTACTTTACGACGGTCTCTAATTACCTTGCTCTCAATGTCTTTTGCTATGCACGTTTCGGATGGAACCTTAACTACGTGTGAACAACCTTTCTCTTCATGGTGGACAATCATCTTTCGTGTAGCTCTAGCTCTGGGCTTTCGTTTTCTTCTTGCTTGTAGCTCTAGCTTTGGACGCCTCTCGTATAACCTCGCATAGCTTCTTTCTTGTGGCTCTAGCTTTGGGTGCATGTTGGTCTGCATATAGGTCCTGATGCGTATCACTCAACTGCATTTCGCCCCCTATCTACTTTTACGTTCGGATCTACGCCCCCTATCTACTTTTACGTAGGCGCTGTCGCTCGACTTCTTGACCTAGAAGTATCTGATGGTCATTGAGCTTTCGTTAAGGCCGGTTACATTATCGAAATTCTAAGAAAGATGCTCCTACCATCGTGTTGGTGCCGGGCGCTGGACCGAGCTCCATCTTCATTCGCACGTACTTAAGTTCATTCTCTTAATATCCCCAACAGCCGTATATTGCCTACGGAACAGCCAATACGTATAGTTTGTTGTAAGAATTTCATCAGAGTAGCTCTGGGAACGGCGTGTCTCTAGCTGCAATCGCTGTAATAGTGTTGGTTTGAATAGCAGGAAAGCAGAGGAAAGCAGAGGAGTAGCACCCCCCGCATCCAAAACCTCCGCCTCGATTTCCACCAACGCTTGCGCCGAGTCGCTCGAGTCGCTCCGCTCCTCACTCTCAGTCAGCTTCACTCGAGTCGCTCCTCGCTCCCTCACCCATCCGCTTGCACTTCCCTTGCCTAGCTCTCTCCCTCCCTCACCCCGTTGCACTTCAGCTTCGCTAAATTCGCTCCCCCCACCCCCCCGATATCGTTGTGATCAATTGGTGCATGCAAGCTTTTACAAGCTCTATCTATCTCCCTCCGTTCTTTTGATTGTTTGCTTGAATTTACTACGTGTTGTATGATTGTCTATACATACTTTTTTGCAGGGAGCTACGCTTGGAGGCTCTGATGTGAGATTTCGGTTCTCGACTTTGTTGAGAAGTCATCTACTACCAACTACTTTATAGCTTGCAAGTAGAGACGCAACGCTTCTCAAAAACTCGAAGATCAACAAGAGTGCCCCAAGTACCTTCCCTTTCATGCGCTCATGTTTTGGCGAATTTTATTACATGTGTGTTTTGTTGTTGGGCAGCTCGGAAAGAAATACAGAAGAAGGGTTGTGTGTTGACGATGCATTGCTGGGATAGAACTGGACATGAGTCCTCCCCTTGAAGACGACGATAGTCGCTCAGAGTTCACGAACGGAAAATACCTTCCTGCCCTCTCTTGGCTGTGGTGGCAGTTGGACTGCCTGGGGCAGCAAAAGAGGCAGCGCGTTAACGCGCTGCCTCTTTTGCTGCCCCAGGCAGTCCAACTGCCACCACAGCATTTGTTCTTTCCTTTCGTTCTTTCCTTTCGGCGCCTCGCTTTCATCTCCCTTTCTCTGGTGGCTTTCATTGTAATGCCCATCGTTATGATGGATATTAGCTTGTGTCCCGAAGCTATATGCCATTCATCAGACGGATATGAAAAAGTAATACCGAAAAGTCGAGTGGACGAGGCTGGAGCTGCTACTTTCGACGCAACGGAAAAGAAAGCAACGACTGGTGTGGGAGAGTCAGAGTCAGAGAGTCAGAGCCTCACCGCTCATCCAAAACCATGCATGAAATTTTTCTTTCACATGGCTCCTAGTCCATAGGATATTCTTGATTGGCGTAACCTACCCCCGAGTGTTGGGGTCTAAATACTAATTCTCAACTTCTCGGGGAATCCTTCATCTTCAAACCGAGTCTCCGTCAATCTTTTAATCTCCCCATTTTTTTCTATTCTCTCATTCTGAATAGAGGGAAATTTCGTATAGAGTGAGGCAGAGTATATCAGAAACGGGAGAACAGGAATAGGATTTTCTTCGTCCTCGACAGGCACGGCTTCATTATCTTGGGGCGATTGTTAGAGTTAGCTCAAATGTCCACCTCTCATGTAACCCACCAATATTCTGTGTACCCAATGTTGTAAGGCCCCCATATGAGGAGAAGCCATGATGGGTATCAGATATTGGGAGGGATCCCCAGTTTAGACACTGGAAGGGGTCTTAGAGTAGACCAGATGGTTATGAGACGGCTTAGGAGCCAAGAGTAGATACCCGTCTGCACAAAGGGGGGGTTCGGGGGGGCGATAGCCCCCCCGATAGCAGGGGGTCCGGGGGGCGCAGGCCCCCGGTGGGGGTCTGGGGGCAAAGCCCCCAGCGGCAGGGTCCGGGGGCTGCCGGTAGCCCCAGGCCCGACGGTATGACCTATGCGCGATCCTTCATCTGCCCGACGGCATGTTTTCTGAAGGGTCGGTGGTCTTCCAGGCCGACTGTCTATTAGGCCGACTGCCTATTACAGGGCCGACCGTCAACCACTTACACTATATAAGTGGCCACCCCCTATCATCAGATCACCAGTTCTTCACGCTCATAGTCCTCCGTCCAGCATCTGTCTAGATCACCATCGAAGCTCTGTCTGTAGAGCGCACGGGTGGACAGCCAACCATCAGTTGTATCAGCAGTTTGGTATATCAGAATTTTTGTATTCTCTCCAAGCTTTCCATCGTGTACTTGCGTTTTGTTGTTATCTTCCGCTGCGTACTATTTTCTTACAGCGATTCCTTCGCTGACAAATGCACCTATCGTATGTTGCACCTATAATTCCTGAAGGATTGGAACTAATGGAATCTACATCTCGGAGGTGGTGGCAGTTGGACTGCCTGGGGCAGCAAAAGAGGCAGCGCGTTAACGCGCTGCCTCTTTTGCTGCCCCAGGCAGTCCAACTGCCACCACAGCATTTGAACTGTGGGAAGTGTGGGAAGGCATACACACCATAGCCTGGGGCAGCAAAAGAGGCAGCGCGTTAACGCGCTGCCTCTTTTGCTACCCCAGGCTATGGGATGTACGCCTTTCTGTATAGTCTAATTAGTCTGCATTTTGGCGTCAGATTTTATCTCCTCGGGCTCTTCACGACTTTTTCTTGCTCCATTTTGTTTCGTTACTCCATTTTGCTTGCATTGCTCGGTGGTTGTTGCTTAGGACTCGATGGTGTTCACAGGTTTTTTGTTGACTTGGTTGTGTAGCAGCCCGAGGTATCATTTCATTTTATAAGACTTGCCGTCAAAAATTTGTGCCCATATTCTACAAACCATATATACGAGGCATGTATGTGGTTGCTAGAGTTACCCAGAGTCATGCAAGGGAGGGGAACTTGGACTGTGAAGGGCAGTAAAAGAGGCAGCGCGTTAACGCGCTGCCTCTTTTGTTGCCCCAGGCAGTCCAAGACCCGCTCCCATGTGAGGCATTCAAGTGATATTCAACTCTTGAACGGATGAAAGAAGTTCACAAAACAAATGAGCGAGTGCAAGTCCAATGTTCAAGTGTAGAGAGATAAGAGGAAAACTTTTAGAAAACCTTGTAGACCCCTCCTTGCATAGCGATCAAAAGACCATGTGACCTATCCCTCCAAGAGTCCAATAGCATTCCAAAGACCATAAGACCTGTATACCAAAGCATACTTGGAGACAAAAGATGAAATAGTCGAAGCAACCTCTTGTGAGTATTGATACATGGAGGATTGAGTAGAAAAGCCTTGCTGAAAAGCGTTCATCAGAGACAGCTTGAGATGCCAAAAAGGACAGCACGTTAACGCGCTGTCCTTTTTCACTTCTCAAGGTGTCTTTTCATGAGGGTAAGGGGTAGGCATAGAAGTGCATATTTGCCACTGCAATTCCATATATCTAAGTGTATAGATACCACTGCAAGTTGATATACTATGTGCATTGGAGATGAAACTTTTTCTTTTAGGACACAAGTGGGTGAATGTTCCCTAAACTGGAAATCAATTGCATTGGTAGATACATGTATTTTTGTCTAGATATGTAAAATGATATTTATTCATAAGTGCGAGTTTACACACCTTTGCATTCATATATGTCAGCAGTTTGAGATATTTGTCTGAAGCTTTTTCCTTATGAGGTGTACACACTTCATTATCTGTTTGGGGCTTTGCCCTCGTGATATGTATTGCATATTTTTCATAAACAAACCCTTTATCATATATATATGTGAAAAAGCTCTCATGTTTTTTTGAGCATATGGAAAGATTTGAGAAGACCTTTGAACCTGCCGTAGGTTATACTCTATCTGTTGTTACATGTTGTTTCTTGTTTTTAGTTTTGGTTTTTATTGAAAAGGTTTTGAGAACTATGATTGGAAAAATGCCTTGTTTTTTGTCTTTTCAGGATGACAGGAAAAAAAGGCAGAAAAGTTCAAGTGGCACATTCTACAAAGGTGACAAGAGGAACAAAAGTAGATCACAATGTTGAATCATCAGTAGGTGGAACCGAAGAGCAAGAAAGTGTGGTGGGTCTAGAGGTTGAAGTATCATCAACTCAAAGAGATGAAGGTCCAAGAGTGGAGGAGGATGAGTTGGATGATAGTGAAGTTCAGGTGGAAGGAGGAGGTGATGTGATTGGCAAATGTAGGATGCTTGATTCAAACCAGTGTCCTCGCATTCCCTTGTGTAGGTTGATACCTTATGCAAGAGTGAGAGGACTTCGTGATGATGTATCTTCACTCAAAAGTACATTTCAAGTGGAGGGCTATCTCCCGGAGAAAGGGTCTTTCATTGTATCTGTCTGCAAGAGTGATGGAGGGGAGATAGTTGTGACAGATGATATGAGGAAGAGTTGGTCTCCCACCTGGAGAGAGGTGGATGAGGAGTTTGAGAAAGATGTGATGTCTAACACTGACTTTCATTTTATGTCGCAAAAGATGTTATTTGTTTGGGAGGGCAATCATAGGACCACTGCATGGATGAGTGTTATCAAGGAAATCTTTCCTACAAACAAGAAAAGACATGTACGAGTGGTATGCACAATAATTGACCCAAGGAAAATTAGTGAGATTGCTCTCTTGGCAGGGCTACAACGAATGAATTCGTAAGTACATGGACTCTTTGAATCTTCTCCACATTTGTGTTTTATGCTACTTTGCATTTATTGATTGGGTTGTGTACTTTATTGTTTGTTTTCTAGCATGAATGAACATGCCATTATCAAACCCAGTCTAAGGGACATACTCATAAATGCACACAACATTTGTGAGTGTGACTCTATGGTGTTTATGAAAACATTGTCTTTGAGTGAGATCAAATCAATAGAGAATTGGAGGGCTCAAGAGAGTAAAGGGAAGAAGCCATGGTTTCCATTGACAAGAGGTTATCTGGCAAGGCTTGTCTTCCAAGTAGAATGTTGCATTTGTATTGATGCTTACTTCTTTATCACTCCTTTGCTTTCTCTAATTGGAACTTATGTATGTAGGTTGAGTACAATACAGAGCTTAAAAAAGCAATGGACAAAATATCTACAAAGCTACCTTTAGATCAAAGGGGAGAGGCAGAAGGAAAGCAGCGTACCATAATTCAAAAGAGAATTGCTGATAGGATGGGAAAGGTGTGAATTGAATTTTCTATACTTTGTTGCATTTATTTTGAAGTTAAGTGACTGACATGTCATCTTTGGATAGGTGTTGAATTGTATAGATCCTGGTCTTGGAGAGGCTTGGTTGGAAAAGTTGTTTGCCTTGCGCTTTGATGGTGCAGACTCTTGCGTGACATTGGAGAAGCTCCAACTCATTGCAAAGTCTGATTTGAGATTAGAAAAAAAAAATATTTTCCTTTCTTTGTTAGAAGCCACTAAACCTATGCGAGACATGTACTTCATGCCTGTGGGCGACCTTGAGTACAGAGGGTGTGTTTCTTCTACCAATACAAATCATCTTTCATGGTGTTTGTTTGTTTCTTGCCAATAACATGACTCTTATTTTTTTATTATAAAATTGCGTCAACTTTTACTGTTTAGGTGGATTAGTAGAGAGATATTTTTGGAGAAGGTGGAGAGACAGTCATTGAAAGTGCTTGAAGATTTGAGGGTAATCACAACAATGGGCATGCCTTTGGATACCCCTAAGGATTACACATTGCAGCAATACATGGAGGATATAAAACTGGAGGGGAGAAAACATATGTTTGTGGTGCTAAGATCAAAGGAAACAAAGATGGAGAGCAAGGGTGGAAAAAAAGGAGATGGACTATCTGAGTTGGACATGGCTGCAAATAGGGTGGTTTATAGGTATGTTGTCAATTCATTCGAAGGTTCATTTTTCATTTGTCTATTTTTGTGCTATTGATTCATGTACTTACACAATCATTGATGGTTGTTCCACTTGATTTTTTGACCTTTTGATGGTTTGGGACATCAAATTTTTTTGTGTTTCTTGGTTGATAGATATCTCTCCCACTTGGCAATAGAGAAAAGGATCTCTGACATTCCAAATTTGTGCAAGAGTTGGGTGGAGATTGGTCATGCTGCATGCATGTATCCACCTGGCATGCACCGTCTCTCTCAATGGGAATTAGCACATTGTCCCTGGTGGATAGATTTTCCTAAAGGACAAGTACTGGTGCGAGAAAGAGACTTGTACAATACTTATGCTTCACAAAAAGCCAATGAAGCAAGTAAGGACAAAGTGGAGGGAAGCTCAAGGAGAGATAAGAAAGAGAAAGAGAAACAAGAACATCCTACAGAAAAAGGTAAGGAAGATACAATATGATTGTTTGTTGATGTTGTCTTCAATTTGTTTTGACATTGCATTAATAAGTTTATGATTGTTCTCTTTCTAGATGAGGGACCATCTAGTCCTATGCGGCATGAAATGGATCACATAGAGAGTGCAGGTAAGGGTGTTGTTGTGTTCTGCATATGTAGTTGTTCCTTTAACACTAGTTTTACTTGTAATTAATTTGCTTTTGCATATAGATGGAGAATCAATCTCGGGACTTGTGAAGCAATACGTGTTCCATCGATCACAGTCACCTGACATTTCCTTGGCCCGTGGCATCACACCTTTGTTTGCTTGTACAGTTGGAGATTACATTGCAATGGGCAAAGACTTTGCTGACTCTAAAAGAAATGATAAGTATGCTATTTTGCATGAGTTTTTTATTACAGTGGCTAGTTGAGATCAGGACTACAAGAGGATGGGTAAGAAGGTGAAGTGGGCTTCAGATTTTATATTGCTCGATTTTCCATCTAGCTATCCACTTGATGAGAGAGGATCCACTCCTACTTGGAATGTCTTGCTCGAGGACCATGTGCGGCATGGGCTTGCAGTTGCATCAGCTTCTTTGTCTGATAGTGGTTGGTTGGCATGCATATGTCCTTTGGCAGGTAAGGCACAATACCACAATTGACATTTCACATTTTTTGTTTCCATTCTACTAGTTTTAAATAAAATTAATTGCTTGTAGGACAATGTATTGGTTGGATGGAACGGTTTGCATATGTCCAGGGCTTGGAGGTTGTCAGACGTGTGATCATTCATGACAAGTTTCCATATGGATTTTGTAGAGAACATGATAAAAGTGTTAAGGTAAGCTACCATTCCATGCATTCTATGTTTGCATTCCATGATAAAAGTGTCTTTGACAAATGTCTCCTCGTTGGTCCTATGCATGCTATGTTTGGAAGGATAAGTCCTATGCATGCTATCTTTGCCATCTTTAATGCTATAATGCTTGCTACAACAAGTCAATATACTATACATGTTTTTCTCCATGTGGTTTCCAGATGCAATCTTCAGTATTAGCTCTAATACGTAGAGCAAAGAAGAATCCAATAGTTTTTTGGGAGGAGAGCTTTCCACTTTTCCAACAGCTTTTGATTGATCCACGTGAAGATGTCTGGACTCATTACATACCTCCCTCTGCAAGGACAATCATGCCGATGTCTTCTCAGCTAGCACGAGGTGGACTAGAGAGGAGTAGTTTTTTTGTAGGTTGCATTATGTCTCTTCTCTGTGTTCCTGGAGGGCTGGTTCTAGAGATGGGTTGTGGTACAGCCCCTCTTATGCGTGCTTGTCAGGCCATTGGCAGGCCTTGTTTTTCATTTGATTCAGACAACAGTATTATGGCTAGCATTGTTGAGCCACTTGTGGCAGATCATTCTGGAAAACGGATCAGGTCAGAGCATGATGGAGAGGGGGAAGAAGAGAGAGTGGAACCTGTCACAAACCCCTTTGATGAGTAGCATGCTACTGGCCCTGAGTTTTTTTGTTATATATTTTGAATGCTAAAATTGAGGACTTTGAAAGTGTTATTTAGCATCTTTATAATATGGTAGATAGTGAACATTTACGAGTGCCTTTGAATCAAGAAAGTACAAATTTTGATGCTTTGGATAGTGTTTGTAAGGCCTTGATCTAGCAATTGATTTTTTTTGCTTTTTGTTGGTAGCGAATTGTCTTTTGTATAACACATAAGGATGGGAAGACTTTCTTCTTGTTGGAAATTATTTTCATTGTTCCACTTTGACTTACTTTCCTTTGAAATGTATGTTTTGTTGTAGTTTGTTGCCATGCTATGCAGAAAAAATGGCAAGATTCATGACAGCTGACAAGAGATATGATGAGTGGCAATTAGATAAACCACATGCGCGCAACTACTTTCTTGATGATGAATGTCAGGGGGATTAGAACATGGTTTAAAACACCATTTTGTTCATAGACTGATAATTGTTGTGGTGAACCATGGATACATTTGGAAAGTTTTGGTCTAGTGCATTTTGCGGGTGAAGTGGTATTTCAATAGTCATCTATGTTATGAGTTTGGTAATTAGTTTATGTTCTTCAAGTGAAAGATAGGGTGGATTGTAAGTCTGATTATTGGTATGCTTATTATGACAACATCTTGCTATAGTAAGTTCGGTTTCAAATTTGTTCTCATCGGAGGAATTGTAAAAAAACTCGCTCGCTTCATTGGGCCCGCTCGCTTTTTCTCGCTCGCTCTATTGACTACCCCCTCCTGTGCCAACAAGATTGCCCGCACTATCCAGAATTTTTGATCCTATCTTATTGAACCTCGCCTCATGGTCAAGGTCAGTTATGGAAGCAATCGATAGCAGATTTCTCTTGATTTGTGGAACATACAACACATTAGATAGTTTCTTAACATCTCCATTTACAGAAACAAATGAAACCGTACCTATACCCTCAACAGGGCATTTTGCGTTATTTCCAACCATCACGGTGATGGGTTCGTGTAGAGGCTGTGTAGAGGCTGCATAGAACAATATAGACCCTTCTTGTAGGTCATGTGACGAGAGGCACCACTATCCAACACCCATGAATCAGTGGTTGAGGCTTCTTGAACTGAGGAACGCTCTTCCTCAATGGCCAGAAATAGATCCAACTCTGCTTCCACTATGTTAGCTATCTCTTTCCCCTTATCTGTCTTCTTCAGGGTACTATTCTTTTCATTTGCTTTCTTGACCTGGCAATCTGTAATCACATGGCCCTTCTTCTTGCAGTAGAAGCATTCTCCCTGAAACTCCTTCTTGCCGCCCTTCTTCTTTTTGTCACCACTAGTAGAGGACTCACCTTTGGTGGAGGAACCACCTTTGCCTTTCGCAGTGGTAGAGAACACAGCATCCCCGTTGCCGCCTCCATCTCGAGCTTTAAGCCTCAATTCCTCCTCCATAAGTAAAGCACAGAACTCCTCAAATGAGAATGGTTGGGGTCTCACCTGAGTGTTAAGCGTTGTTAGCAGTCCATCATACCTTGGTGGACACATCCGGAGACACCGCCGAGCTAGCTCTTTGCTAGTCTTTTGTATCCCACCACCAGCCATCTGGTCATGTAGATTTTTGATTCGGATTATGAATGCCTCTGCTGTCTCTCCTTCATTAAACTTCTCAGCTGCGAGCTGATTCTCGAGGTTCTGGATCCTTGTTTGATTCCACGTCTCATACTGACTCTTCAATATGTTTGAGGCCATAGTTGCCTTAGATGTATGCTGAATCAAGGTCAAAACACTATCAGTAGTACTTGTAACCGTTGGGTCGGGGGTTCCTTGTGATTCTGGGTGAATCCCCAGTACTGTCTCCAGAAGCTCATATGAATCCAAAATAGCAATAATTTTAAACTTCCACATAGTGTAGTTCGTACCATCTAGCTTGCCTTTAGTGAAGGCTGGTGGGTGAATCCTCAACGCTTAGATTGTTGGTACAGCAGTAGGAGCTAAACTCGAGCTGCTTCCTATTGAGCCGCTTCCTGTTGCCATCACTCCGCATGCTGTTGAAGCCCTCGCCTCTCTTCTATTCTTCGATCCTTAGAGCCTGATACCATGTTAAATTACATGGCGTAGTGGAACAGAAACTGAACAAAGAATAGAGAGTACATAGCAAGAACAAAATTTTCCTTCAATACTGATGTAGTACAGATGATGGCTTCGTCCACCCATGCGCTCCCATAGTGGAGCTTAGATGGCGATCTAGACAGATACTAGGTGAAGAGCTACTACCTAGAAGATCTTATATGATCTGAACTGATCTGATATAATGGACTGGGGAGGTCACCTCTTTATAGCTATGAGGGCGGTAGTCGGATCAATGTAGTCGATGGAGTCAACCTAGTCGATGGATCCAACCAGTCAACCTAGCCGGTGGAACCGACTAGTCGTCCATGGAATATTTAGGGAATATTCC
This sequence comes from Dipteris shenzhenensis, assembly GCF_047967505.1. Lineage (NCBI taxonomy): Eukaryota > Viridiplantae > Streptophyta > Polypodiopsida > Gleicheniales > Dipteridaceae > Dipteris > Dipteris shenzhenensis. Next base: position 51,822,119 of record NC_141602.1, on the reverse strand, counting down.
CTATACCATCAAGAATAAGGGGCTCCCACACAATCACCTTTCTACCATCAACGGTCTCATTGATAGACCTCATCTGACATGTAAATCAGGATCCATCTAGTGTCCCGGGCTCACACATGGCTTCTCCTCATATGCGGGCCTTACAACTTGAGCACCTTGGACCACTGGTGGTTACTAGGAGGGTGGGGCATTGAGCATATCTAACAGGTCTTACCAATTTAATGGCATTGTCTAATTCCTTTACAAAAGATCAGTCTTTCTGAACAAAAAATCACCTTCACCATATAGATGCAAATTGCTAGATAAAAATTCAGAAAAACCTAGTTGTTTGGCATATGCATAACCAGTTGGCTTCTCCCACATCCTCTTAACTGGGGTCTTCTTTACCTTGTACTTTGTCCTTCTTGTAGTCTTCTTCAAGTGCTTAGCATTGGAAGAGCATTGAGAATGTGGCATCAATGCCAGCTAAACTTTAGACTGAAAAAGCTTTCTCTGATTCTGTACTTTAACCTCACTTCATACCTCAAGCATCAACTTAGCAATTTCTTTAGCATTAAACTTCAAGAATTGTCAAAAATGCTTGCAAAAAACAAAGCAACCTTGGAGGATGAATTTCACCCAGATGAGAGCATGTCTTAGAGGGAATTTAATGCGCAATGAAGGGTCTAGTGATGGAGAATAGCCAGTCAAGCTTGAGCCAAAAAACGCGTCAGGTCACCATACCCAGAAGCTCTAAATCTGACTGGTTTTTCCATTGATACGCCTCATTTACTTGACCATTTGCCTTCAAAATTCACCAATAGCTGGCTCATAAGGTCGCCTAACTTCTCCTTAGAGCATTTGATAAATGGTGGCTCTAGCAGGCGCAATTTGCAGAAATGGCACGGGTTGAAGAAGAAGGCGGCACGAGCTGTAGAAGCTCTATATTCAAATTTCCTCCAGGGTGGAAGTGCGCCCTAATGAGGGGAAGCTACAGCTAAGAGGACATGGGAAATTGTGGCTTGTAGGTGGAGAACAAGCTTAAGGCATTTCAGGAAAGAAGCTAGAAGAGAGACCTCCATTTGGGGAAGATGAGGAATCTTGAGGAATTTAGGAGAATCTAGGGTCCTAGAGGTAGAGTTCTTGACTAGGCTCATGGAGGCTTGTAAGCTAGCTCTAATACCAAATGTTGGAGCACCAATGGAACTTGAATAATGAACCCAACTTTATTCAAGGAGAAAGCCCAATATATAGGCAAGAGAGCATACATCTGTGACATCATCAATGATCTCAGGATTGGAATCCTAGATCCTATAATCACTCCCTGATTCTCTCAATCACACTAAAACCTTCTAGCACACCTACACTCACACACTCCTGGCCTATAGGCACACACACACATACATCAATTTGTCCTTCAAGTATTACAACATGAGTGCAACATCTGCAACAACCATCTAGGCCACACGACCGATGAGTTTTGGTTTAGAAATCACAAACAAATGGCAGACATCCACTGGGTGGAGCAAGAGACAAAGAAAACCTACTAAGGTGAAAGATCGAAGAGCAACAACATGCTATGGAAAAGAAATGGCATTAGGAGTCGGATCCATGCATGAATGTGATGGGTGTACATCACTGGAATTAGACTGTACTAATGTAGATGGGACTGCCTTGTATTGTGGGTGTGCCATCAAATGTGCCTCATGGTGAGAGCTTACCGAGAAGTGTGTCTCCTCATGCTAAGGGCTTACCATCTAATGTACATGATCAGAAGGTGTGGGATGATCCATGCTAATATCTGAAACATCTGCATCCGATCTCTCAAGGCCAAGGTGGTTTGAGTCTGCATCATAAACTGGTACATACCCTGTGGCAATGAATGGTCGAAGAAGGTTCTCTTTCCACTCATGGATCTCATTCGAAGTCATGGTTGGTGTATCATCAACTATGTGATGTAAATAACTCCATGCTGGAGGCGGTCTGGTGCTCTGTGCAAGAGGCTTACCCATGTACTAGAGAGTGTCTACCCATGAGAACACTGTGTGAGCGCTGCCCATTGGGGAGCTTACACTAAACTATCAAAACCAAGTCATGTGAGAGTTGCGTGTCTACCAAAGATCAATCCTATAGTGAAGTGATGACAACTGGGTGTCGGGAGTAGCCAAGAGGCTGTACAAGGTTGATGTATGTGTGCAGGAACCAATGCTAGAAAATAGTCAAAAAATGTGACAGTACATGGGTGGCAAGTGTGCATGCAAGAAGAATGCAACAATCCTAAATCCAAGAAAGGGATAACTCTACCAAGTGTCACCAATCGTGATGAGCTACTGAATGCCAAGAGAACTGAATTGGTGTCAGATGTGTGAATGTGTATACTGATGATAGAAACACATGGACTGACGTAGGTGGGAACTAATCGAGTAATGTGGCAATGGCTGACTTGGCTTGGTGGAGTTGGATATCCTCCATGGTATAGCTAGTCTATAACTAGACTATGCGTCGAAGCGAAAAATGCAGCAAATGAATTTTATATGGATTTACTTTATGTGCTGGGTACGTTGCAATGGATCAGGAGGTGGTTTCGATGATGAGGATTTGATGATGCTTACCTATGGAAATTTCAAATAGCATATTTGAGTGCTCATCGAGTAGAGCATGATCTAGCGATCGTTTTTCCTTTTTGGATCAAAAGTTATGGCCGTTTGAAATCTACACCAAACAAGGAGGGGGTCCAAATTGATGATGTGGTCTATGGTGATGTGGTAGTGTTGCATGGCAATGGTGGTCACATGCTTCTTACAAGGTGTGCCTGTGAGACACTGCGTGCTTAGATGGCACATGGTGACATGGCATGATGACTAGACATTGATGATGTGGCAGGTTGAGGTGGCCAGTGATGTGGCAAGTGGAGTGTCAATGCTGATGTGGACATGCTGACTTGGACTCCAATGGTGACCTAGTAGTCTAAGGATAAGGTGCCGCATGTCTCTTTGTAGTGGTGCCACATGTCAACTAACCTAACCAACCCTATCTAGTGACTAACCTAGGTTAACCTTACCCGAGTTAGTTTGACCCTTCATTAGTCCGCCACATGTCAAAACAAAGGCCACGTTGAGGATAAGGCCAGGTGTTTGCTACCGATGGTGCCACATGTCAAAAGGAGAAAGGAGATAGCTCATCGAAATCTTCTAGATTCTGACGAAATCTAAGAAGATTCAGTTTCGTTTGAGGATTCCTCTCGAGAGGTGGGCACGTCATGGTCGGACCATTTGAGGAGCTGTCATCGAGGAGCCCCCGCCCATCTTGGCGCTGTCAGAGATGGCTTGAGGTCTTTTGTTGGAGTGTGGAGCTCGTCGAGGTGATGTGGCATGCCTTCTCTATCGTTCATTGTCGCTATGTTTGGCCTTGAGTGGCACCTGTGCTACCAGAGACGTGGAGGAGGCTGGGTGGAGAGATCGTTAGGAGTCCGGAGCTCCGTGAGCTGGTGGCGTTCAAGTCGGGAGAGCTGAGTCGTCTGGGCGGTTCGCTTCTACTGCTGCGAGCCTTTGGAGACTCATCTCTTTGCGAGCCGTGGAGCCGATCGGAGTTGTGGTTAGAGGAGGTGATGCATGCACTCACGTTGTGCTATAGTGGAAGAGCTGCTCTCAAGGCTTGTGGCTCGTTGGATGAGGATAGTCGTCTTTGTAGGTCTCGTTGAAGTAAGCCATGGGACGACTGGAGTTACGTTGTTGGAAGGTCTGGAGCTTCGTTGTGAGCTGTGATGCTACGCTTCGTTGTTGTTAAAAGAGTGAGGGGGCCGTTGAGGCAGCCCCTGAGCGTTGATCTCATGGGGGTAGCCACCGTCAGCTTGCTATGAAGGCTTTGAAGCCTTGGAGTTTGTTGAAGTCGGGCTTGTCATTGAAGCTGTTGAGGCTCTGGGGTCAAGCTTATTGGAGAGGCTGAGACTCGTCTTGATGGAAAAGAAATTGCCTTCGTCTGTTCATAAGTTCATTGAGGATGGCGTCGGAGTTTGTTGCTGAGCGGATAGCTGTGTGTAGCTTAGTTCTTTGAAGCCGCTACCACTTGTAGTGCCTTGTTGTAGAGGCTGTCGTCCTTCTGTTGTGTGAAGGCGCTTGCTCGCTTTTAGGAGCTACTGGGTGAGGAGTAGAAGTTCTCAGAGACCCTAAGATGGAGATGTCTGAGTAACTGAATTTCAAACAAAATTCTCTCTAGATTGAATTTGAATCGCTCTCTCTATCAATGTAGAAAGCTCTCACAGAGCCCTATCTTTCACACTTTCTCAATGTGACTCTCTCAACCTCTCAAGAACACAATGAAGTGAGGTGAGAAGCAGCTCTACGATGAGCTTGAAGGTGCCTCAAGGAGAGCGCTTGTGCCTTGACGGAAGTAAGGGCTTAACACCTTGATGGCTCTCTCTCATGAAAATTATCGCTAGAGGGATGCCTCACGAAGGGGGGCTTGAAACTCATGAAGGGAGTGGGAGCACCATCGGCTCTGATACCATGATAGCGGAAGTGAGAGAGGGAGAGAGAGAAGAGTGCACACGTTATAGCTACCTGTACACTAAGTTGTATTGAACATGAACATGAAGATATACATGTGAACCCCTTTAGAATTAGGGTTAGGGTTTTTCCTAATGCCCTAGAGGTATGGTGCAACTTACACCATCCTTAACATAAGTTGGGTGAATAGCAGTGCCTTGGACTTTTGAATGAATGGCGTTGTGAGCTTGTCAGGGTTGACTTGCATGGTTTTAGCATGAGCATTTACTCGAGTAGTGTGGCCTCGAGGTCTTGGTAGACTTGCAAATCAATGTTGACTTGCATGGTTCCAGCATGAGCATCCATTGGGAGTAGTGTGGCCTCGACGAGTTCTTGGTAGACTCGCAGATTAGCTCGATCTTGTGCATCCCTTGTATGGATACCTATTTTGGAAGTTGGTATGTTCAGAGTATGAGCAGCGGTAGGTTCTTGTGGACTACTACCTCTTTAAGAGCAGGTCCTTGTGGCGCTACCATGCTAGATGTTGGTGTAGAAGTAGAAGCAGAGGGAAAACTTAGTGGTTTGCCCTTGGGAACCCATCAGGGCTCACCAATTGCTATGGCTTCTGACTTGCATGTCGTTGCAGCAGGTTCTTGTGTCTATGCTCCATTTTTAGGAGCAAATTCTTGCAAGACTACTGTGGGCACTAACAACGCTCATCCTTGTAACATAAGGATTCGAGGGCATAGTGATGTCATTTGTGACCTTGTTGGGATGGTCTTTTCTTTCTAAGGGCGGGCAAGCAATAGGTACTTGTGGGGCTAGCTCCGTTTTAGAGGCAGGTTCTTGTGGGTCTATTGCTACCGTGTCGCTTAATGGGGATGGAGATTTCCTTATGCCTTTGGGGCAGTCCATGTAAGAAAGAGTATCTATGCGGCGGGGGCCTTGGGTATCCAAATGTACACATTAACTTCATAGTAGCCCTTAGCTTTTAGTAACTACTTAGGAATCCACCCGGAATCCACCTAGGGTGACTTCTTTGCTTCTTGTGCTGCATCGCATGTCCTCCTCTTTGAGGTTTCCTTTGTTTGGAAGCTTGAATGAGCTTTGGCATGGGAAGTAGGGGTAGAATCAAAGCTATATATTGAGGTTTTCTCCTTGGATTTTGGATAGCCTTCCCTTGGAGTGTACCCTTGGGAAGCCACCGGTGTCCTTCCTCCTATCAGTTATGCTGGTAACTTGAAGAGGTAGAGGCTTGTACTGTTGATGTTGTGGGTACAGTGGCTAGTGGTGGCTTTGTCTTTTCTCCGGGGACCTTAGGGGTGACGTCCTTGAAGGATGGAAGCACCGTCGTGGTACAAGCTTTCTTATCTATAATAGCGGCTGTGAGATGGGGGAAGATAATGAAGCCTCAACCTTGTTGGGTGTGTTTCTAGTTTTCTTGCAGACCTATGTGGGTGTTGTCTTGGACTTGCATGTTGGGGACATCTCCTCCTCCATTACTCCCAAACAAAGTGGTGTGTACGACCATCGCTTGTCAAGGTTGCTGTTTGTTCTCACTAGTAATTTTGACAATTGAGGGACCAACACCAAGAACAAGTATCACTTGTTCGTCAATGGCACCTATGGGAATTACATAGAATTGGCTTAAAACACTATGGTTATTCACCAAAATTCATACTTCCACATACCCCATTTCTCATGTGCCTTGACCATTTATAGCTCCCACAATCACAAGGATGGGTTCAAGGGTTACCTCGGGTATAAGTTGGTTGCATACCTCCTATGAGATCAGGTTATGGTGCCCTAGAGCCCATGAAAGCTTAGCGCAATGGATTGTCTCCTACACACCTGAAAGTTATCTAGCAACATAGCAAGGGCAATGGCTAGGTCTTCAAGAGGGTCTTCAACATAGCAAGGGCAATGGTTAGCCCCTCTACAACTGCTTGTAAGTTGATATTAGCCCGAATTGTTTCACTTTGGCTTGGCAGGATTGGGCCTCTTCTACTGCGTGCCTTTCATGCATGCAACCTCATTTTTGAGTTCTTTTTCTTGATGGATGGCTTATAGGGTTGGAGAGTCAAGGGGCCATAATGGCGTTTAAGTTATCTACCATTAATGAAACCATCCATTTCAACTCCATCAAGGGTTGGAATGCGACATGACCCTTGTGGTGTGATCTCCACAACCCGATACAAACCCATTCTGTGATATTTAAGCTTGCACTTAGTGTTTGTTATGCTATATAATAGCAGAAGGTTGCCAACAAGATATCTGCTTCCTCAAAGATAATTGACAAAGCTTACAAGCGACAGGATGGAATGGGGTTTTATCCTACCCTCTTTACAGGACCTAGGGGTACGTCCCAACTTCATCTCTCACGTGCACGTCTTCCTCTCCTAGGCCAGAGGAAAGATAGAGATTAACGATAAGGCTTCACACTACTTCGCTTTAAAGAGATCCAAGTAGAAGGATGCCCTCTAGCACCCCTGCTTTTTGCCATAGCAGCGGATGCACTTGGTTGGCTTATTCAGCACAAGGGCTGACAACGGAACTTTGAAAGGTATCCAAGTAGAAGAAGGAAGACAGATCATCTATCGGCAATTTGCTGACAATACCAATTTGACTCTGTACAACAACGAGCTATCAGTGGCTGTCATTTTGGATTGCTTAAATGTATTTTGGCTAGCTTCAGGCTCCAAAATCAATCATGAAAAAATAAGCATGTACGGCACAAGGAGTCTGCCTCCCCAGCTCCTATTAGACAAAGGATGCAAAGTCATAGGCCCGAAAGAGAGGTTTTCATGTTACTAGGTATCCCTATGGGCTTCAGATGCTCATTAAACGATCATTGGGATTGGATAATTGACAGAATCAAGGATAAAATCAATAAGTGGCAAGGCCTCCAACCAACTCTAGCAAGAAGAAAGTTTGTACTAAATCACTACATCTACCCTTCAATTTTGCACTTCATTTCTTGCTAGGCACCAACCAAAAAGAGTCTGGGAAAAATTAACAGCCTTTTTTTAGTCTCTCCTGTGGGGGGGGCCACAAAATGGCCAAAGTAAGATGGCAAATTTGCATGATGCCAAAAGACTCAGGAGGACTGGGGATCATGGATATTGAGAAGTCTCCGGCAAAATTCATAACCAATGGAAAATCAAAGCCATTCTAGATCCTCACACAACTAATTCTTTGCAACTTTAAAAAATTCAGACTCAAAAGATGCAAACACTGGAAGCAACTTCCATTTGAGGTGGCACTTCTAGGCAACGAACCTTGTATCATGAAAGGATCAAAACTATGGAAGGGAATGTAACAGGCATGGGAATCAATGCACCCTTACATCACTTGGAAGGTCTTTTCAAGAAAGATGGGCACCTTTTGTAGCCAAGACTCAATATGGTTCCCCCTAATCTAGGTGAAGGCCTAGGTGATCGATGAAGACCTCAAAGGACGTCTAAGACTTAACTAGAAGGGAGTAAGAGTTTGGGGAGATCTCTGGAACTGAGAGCAGAGAAAGTGGATGGACGACAAAAGCCTGATAACCAAGTTTCGAATCAATAGGTTTGACTTGAGATTGATACACGAGAGACAACTACTGTGGTCGAGAGACAACTTACCGTGGATGGGAGGCCGACTCAAATCCTCCCTAAAGGAGTTCAAATGGGCAGGTCAAACTCAGATTACTCCTATCCCCATCTAGGTAGAAGGACAAGAAGAGGTAATAAGGCTCCTCAACTTGAAATGGCACAGGAGAGACTCTAGCAAAACCTGGAAGAAGAGATTTGAAAAGGTGTGGGATAAGAACATCTCAAAGAAACAGTCCTGACTTCTTTGGTTAATCTTACACGGAGTCGTCAGAACATCCAAACAAGTGCGGAGCAAAGGTCACGGTGATGGAATATGCAAGAGATGTAGATGTGCACAAGAGGACATTCCACACCTCTTCCTCAACTATAGACTTTCTAGATCTCTATGGTCTTCTACACAGCTACAACACACCAAGCTCACATTCAACTTTGCTTACCTACTGCTGGGCAACACTCCTAGTAGAGCTCCCCCCAACTAGAATGCTATTCATGCTTATGTGTGCTTTGGTCAATTTGGTTTACTCGATGTGCAAAAGTTTTTAACGATAACATTGTTGATGCTACTAATTTTTTTCTAAATCTATGCATGCAATAAGGAACGAAATGATAATCTGCAGAGAATTCTTCAAACCAAGACACAGCTACAAGTGTTTGTCCAAAAAGAGGAGAGCTTGGCAAAAGAAGAGAGCTCACTCCTAGAGCAACTACGCATGTGGCAGAGAGAGAGGCGACAGAAAGAGAGCAGAGCAATGTGGAATCCCATGGAACGCAAACTCTCGCTCCCACCCAGGATGCTGCCCCTTCCCCGTTTTATTCCAATGCTGTAACTTTACCTGTTACTACTTCCCCTTCTCCTTATGAGAGTAACGCAGCGCAAGGTGTGCCACCCACACATGCCTAGAAGTTTACTACCCCCCCCCCCCCCCCCCCCCCGAACCGCAAAGACCACCTCCATGCCCACCTCCCTTCAAGAGATTAGTCTCACGTATTGACCCTGCGAGCACCTCCGCTAAAGTGCACAACAAGCTCATGTCAAGAGAATAGTTCCTCTACTCCCTGCAGCGACCACCTAGAGAACTTGCTAGGAAGCCTCAGAAGCACATACGCTCGTGCCCCTACATGCATATCCCAGGCACTGTCATTATCAGGGTTGTTACCCATGTTGTTTCGAAGGAAGAGAACTGATGTACCTGTCACCTGACCCAGATCAGCACAACCACTTTTGATAGATGCTCATGATTCATAGTACTACACCTCGTTATGGGGTAGAGAACTTTTGATGTAAAAACGATTGTCTATATTTTTGACTCGATAATATAAACCCGTATGTTATTTTATTTTTTAAAACGATTGGGAACACACATATATTGTAATTGAAAGCACAATGGAGCCTCATCCAACACAACAAGTCACAAAGAAAGAATCAAATAGAGTAATCTACACTATACTCATATACATCCAATCCTCTTCAAGGAAAAGGAAGCATATCCCTGGATCATTTTTCATCCAAGAAAGGATTGATAGATGATATCCCAAATCTTCTCTTTTTAGTTTAGATAAATGAAAAAGTATAAGTATAAAGTACTTTTTGGGTAATGGATGTATGATTATATAAAATCACTCTATTTTCGTTGTCTTGGATATCAATTGTACATTCTAGGTTTCTCAACTTCTCTTCTCTCTCTGCTTCTAGCAGTACAGAGAGAAGCAATTTTGAAGGTAAAACAAATATTCACAAGGCCTGCACTGTTAAATTACACAACACAGTGGAACAGAAACTAAACAAAGAATAGAGAGTACACAGCAAACTGGAGAGGAACAAAATTTTCCTTCAATACTGATGTGGTACAGATGATGGCTCTGTCCACCCGTGCACTCCCACAGTGGAGCTTAGATGGCGATCTAGACAGATACTAGGTGAAGAGCTACTAGCTAGAAGATCTGATCTAATCTGAACTGATCCGATACAATGGACTGGGGAGGTCGCCTCTTTATAGCCGTGAGGGCGGTAGTCGGATCAACATAGTCAGTGGAACCGACCAGTCAACCTAGTCGGTGGAGTTGACTAGTCAACCTAGTCGGTGGAACCGACTAGTTGTTCATGGAATATTCAAGGAATATTCCCTATACCGTCGCCCCAGCAAGAGTAAGGGGCTCCCACACAATCACCTTTCTACCATCAACGGTCTCATTGATAGACCTCATCTGACATGCAAGTCAGGATCCATCCAGTGTCCCAGGCTCACACATGGCTTCTCCTCATATGGGGGCCTTACAACTTGAGCACCTTGGACCACTGGTGGTTACCAGGACGGTAGGGCATTGAGCATATCTAACATGCACATACATTTCAATAATCATCTAAAATTACCTTCATTAACTTACCACCACGGATAGCTAAAGATGGGTGGAGATGGAATCCCAAAGGTAGAGGTAATTAGCATAAGTTTTTGAAATGCTTCTCATAAAATATCAAAAAATTGCAATTACTTAGGTACACCAAGACATTGGGAAATTGAATAAAAAGCAAAGAAATATTCAAAACATTTGATATAACAAATAGCTAGTCAAAATCAAAACCACCACAAAAAATTTACAAAATGAGAATCAAAAGTTTTTCAAGACAACAAGGTTGATCTGCTTATACCTACAAGTCCAAAGGAAGAGAGAGAGAGAGAGAGAGAGAGAGAGAGAATGAAATTGGGTTAAGTTTCTACCAACCCAACCTAACCAAAAAAAGATCAAAGCTAAACTAAACTAAGAGTGGATGAACAAAAAAATTAGAAAAAACCCGAGCGAAAAATGAAAATGGACTTTGAAACTTTGGAATTTGGATTCAATTCAAGGATCATAAAAATAACTCAAAGCTGAATTGGGAAGTTATTGCTCCATATTTAGCCATATCAAAGATGTTTGAGTCAATGTGATAGATATCAAATTCTAAACCTAAAGAGATCGAGTAATGCTAAGATCCAAGGAAATTCCATAACTTTCATTGGCTGTACAATTAAGTTCACAAAACTCTCAAGGATCAATTCCTCCACCAAAAGAGTTTGGATTTTTGTAAATAGCATCTTTAAAGTTTGGAATCTTTCGACAAGTCTCACAAGAGATCGACTGTACCATAAACTCAAATTCAGAAGTAAAAAGGTAGAAGATTGCTAACAAAATGGAACAATTAGTGCCCATTGAAACACCAATGCTTTGTTGGAATAAAGAGTCACCTAGAGTTATAAACAAATAATCTAGAAGAAATTTTAACCAACAAAGGATATCTTCAACATCTACACGACGCTAGTTTGGCTCTACTTTCGGAGTTCATCTAATCTTGAATACTTGTTTAGTTTACTTTATATGGATTTATTATCAATTTATTGTATTTTTCCTTCATTTCCTTATTTTATTATTTATTATTGACTTTGTATTTCTTATTCTTATTTTTTGCTTTATTTCTTCCTTTTTGCTATCGAAGTTTTAGTTGTTTGGTTGGAATTTTAAATCTTAGTAAGCATTAGGTTTACCTAAGAGATTCACAAATCTTTCAAAATCAAAATGCTAACTTATGCTTGGGTACTAATGCGAACATAAGCATAGCTTTGCTTACTAAGTTCTTTTTATTTTTTATTTTCCTTATCTACTCATAAATTTGTCTAAAGTCACTTACAAATTCCCTTCTTTCCTTATTTCTTTTGGTTAGTCTATTAAAAATAATAATTTGTAAGATATGATATATTCCAATCTTATGAAGGTGTACTTTTCCCCATGATCATTTTCCCCAATGTTGTGCTTCAATGATTTATCTTTTGCGAGTGCGTCCACCCGATAGCTACCTTATCAAATGTTTGTGAGCTCTTGAATATAATGAGTATGTATGCTTCTTTTGTTATCCTCTTACCCTCTTTTTTGTTTATTTAGCTGATGCTTTCTCTAGTCTAACTAAGTTTCTTATTTGGATGTGTTATTTTTCTTGGATTGCTAAGCTTTTCTTGTTTACTTCCTCCTCATCAAGTCCTTATTTTTTTGTCCCATGTCTATCTTGTGCTTTGTTGCGGTTATTTGTGTCCTTGAATCAAGGGCTTCTTGGAACGAACTATTATCATTTTTTTTATTTAGTTTGTTTTTATTTGTTTCTCTCTCTCTCTCTCTCTCTCTCTCTCTCTCTCTCTCTCACACACAATCGCTCACCTCACTCTCCTCTCCCCCTCATAGCTACTCTCCCTCACAACCGCTCACTCACTCCCTCTCTTCCTCACAGCCACACCCTCATAGCTGCTCAATCGCTCCCTCACAGCTCTCTCAAAGCCACTCAACCCAATGTTCAACACACTCCCTCCATCCTTCACAGCCTATTAGCCATGTCTCTCCCTCTCCCAGTTGCTCGCAACCACCTTCAAAGTCGCTTCAAAGCCACCGCCAGTTCATTCATTGAGAAAGATTTCTTTAAGTACCAAGGTTTTAAGGTACCAAGGTTCATATAGTTCATCCGCCCCTTTACTTTACCTCAGTGTACCTTAGTTCGAGGTTTAGTTCAATTTAGTCCTCCCTAACTAGGAGTTCGGCTGCACCCCAAACCCAACCCGAGGGTTAGTTCCAACAAGGGAGTGCCCCAATCCCCACAGACCCACCATGGAATTTTTCAAGGTCAAGACCTTGCCTCGACTCCATCCATCAAGGTCTCTTAACCATTGCCCCCCTCCCATCGCCTTTCCCCTTTGCAAAGATTCAAAGTTAGAGGATCAATTCATACCCGCACAAGCAGATCTATTACTTGCACTCAAAGTTGGAGCTCTTGGAAGGAAGGTACAAAACATCGAGAGCAATGAGAAACAAGAAATTGTAGCAAAAGTACTACTCAAGTGCAACATATCTCCACCATCCAGTTAAGGAGATGATCACTAGTCAAGTAAGTTCTATCAAAGAAGAGATGATTATTAACGCTAGCAACAAGGTAAATAAAGCTTATCTTTATATGGAAATAAAAGAGCAAGAATCTAGAATGAAAAATAGAAGGATCTTATGCATTGGGGGGGTTGAAAGATGATTGCCTTCCTCATGATGAGAAGAAAGACTAGACAATATAATTATATGCCTTAAGCAAGAAGTTTCACAAGTTGAATGGGATGTAAATGGTATATGCAATGGCACACAAGCACAAGTCTACTTCAGAGGGAGGGCAACAAGAGTTAAGAACATATAAACTAAAGGGTACAAAGAGTTGGATATCTGAAGAGCTCACTCCGATCCAAGTCAAACAAAGAAATAGTGAACTCACTATGGTCAACGAAGCATGAAAAGCAAGAAAATAGGTGGTTTATTGAGATGTGCAAGCACTGATGAGAGACTTTAAATCGAGACCGAGAGACGCGTCTTTAAATTGATGTTATAAAGGCCACCTTATAGTAGTATTGAAAGGTAGTTATGCCCTAATAGCTTGGCACTCCCTCGACTCTCTGGCTATCCAAATGCCTGATGTCTTCTGTAAAACGTCTCTCTCTCTCTCTCTCTCTCTCTCTCTCTCTGTGCATCGATGCACGCACGCGTCTGGACGTGGAAACACACACACACACAAACACAACAAAACAAAACCAAAGTAAATTAAGCAAGTACTATATGTATGGATATGTATACATGTACACACACTTTTTATTCGTGAAAAGCTCACACAAAATCAAAACAAAAGTTAATGAAAGAAGCACCTAAGTGAAATAAGCTCCAAAAATAGAATGAACCTAAGTTTAACCAACAAAGTCCAAACAAAGGTTTCACCTTAAATGAGTTTGACCATTTTTAGAAGCTGTGCCTATGGTTGGGGTATATCTATGGTTGCACATCAAATGAATGTATGTGAAATATAACTCATAGGCTTTTTGGGAGAAAAAAAACTCATGCAAACAACAATCATACTCTTTTCACTCAATCCTTGCATTTCCAAAGAGGGACCTATTTTACATATGGCTTTAGTTGAGCACATTATAGGAGACCCCATGCCACATTGTATGTACAAGCGAGTGAATCAAGCAAGCCAAGCGATGGTAGTGCATATCGCCCAAAACATTGCATATGTAAGTACAATCGGATATGAGCCAAACAACTAGATTTAACATGGCATTTCCATCGTAAAGAATGTGCAATATTGACCAGCAAACTTAGCTCCATGGTTCCATCATTTTCTCCACAATTCAATGGTGGTGCATAATGCCCAAAACATTGCATATGTAAGTACAATCGGATATGAGCCAAACAACCAGATTTAACATGGCATTTCCAGCGTAAAAGAATGTGCAATATTGACCAGCAAACTTAGCTCCATGGTTTCATCATTTTCTCCACAATTCAAAACATTCATAAGAAGGGAGACATCAAAAATACCAAAACACGTTTATCCCAATTCTATCAACTACTGAGCGCACATCTCAATTTGTGAGAGTCGTGTTGCACCAAATCAACAAAGTTTTGCCTTACACTCTTACTCTTCCTTAGCGGTATTTCATGCATTGCACTAGAGATGTCTAAAAACCTCTCCTTTAATAAAAGCTACTCTGGGAGTAAAAACTACCTATTTTTATAACCTCCGGCACAAGGATGGGAAACATAAACAATAGAGACCATTAGCATTTTTTTTCATAAACATGAATTTGGCAACTTCAGGCAGTGTTAAAAGCAATAATAAAAACATTTTCTTTGCTCCAATTAAGAGGACCCTACGCACTTACGTTAACAAAAAAGACCCATAGAGAGCTTGATTTAACTTTCAACACTAACCCATCCTATAATGATGCTTTAGGAACAATGAAGAAATTTTATCACAGACTATACATTTTTGGGCTGGGAAAATCCTTCTACTCATTTGTCACTTCTATGCTACACAATAGGTCACATATACTAATCACATATCACTGGAGACTAGTCTGTTCCTTGAATCATAAGTATCAAGCTTTCTAACTCCAACAGAAATATCGTAATTAAATCCAAAGCAAAGTTAGGCAAAGGTAAATTGCTTTCCACCATCCAACCCAAACAAGCTTTATATGAAATGCATGTAAATCACATGATTTCATGCTGTACAATTGCTAATACACACTGCAACTCATTGAACTGATTTAGTATCACGTTGATCCTACAGTTCGTCTCTCGACAATCCTTGTGGTTTTGCAAATCCTTCTTAAGCCTTTATCCACCTTCAAACATTGCATCATTCATATGGATTAATCACACTAGCAGAGAACAGCTTTGAATGTCCAACACAACACCTCCGGCAAGGCAGCAAATAGAATGAACCGTAGAAATGTAGTCAACATAATCCACATATCATCTACTTCACATGAAATCCATATAGAAAACCTGACGTACATAGAATAAAGCCCCAAAAGTAATGGCCGCATTCTACATCTTTCTACTCCACATGATGCCATTAAAAAGGCCCGAAGCACACAAAGACCATCCAAGCCATGTTCATGCTTTCAAAGAGTGAGGAAAATGCCATTACTGCAACAGGTCAAATATAGTAGAAACTCAAGTGCAGGTTGGGAGCAGAAGAGCGAAAAACAGAGAGAGAGAGAGAGAGAGAGAGAGAGAGAGAGAGAGAGAGTTTACTCCCCTAAAGAATGGAGAGCTGGAAGTGGAATAGGTTAGAAGTTTCTGGATAGGTTAGCAGTTTTTGGATTTACGAGACATGGAAGCGGAAGAGGAGAATGCAATTGGTACACAGAATTACTCACATGCTTTTGCAAAACATGTCATGGGTGGTTTCTTTCTCCAGTGGAAAAAAAAAAGTAATTCAGATGTCGAAAGCAATTAAGATAAGAGAGTTTCACTCGGTAAGGGGGAGAGCCAACCATGCAAGATGGAGCTCAATATGATAATAAGTGAGAAGTGGGTGGAAAAGTAGAGTAAACACACAAATAGTCCCATCAGAATTAAAAGTAAGACACCAGAAATACCTATACGAGAAATCTACAATGCAGCGGGATCCATAGGAGAGATTTGTAATGCATTATTAGGAGACCGAAATCTCTAATGAGATATACATTGTAAACATAGAAACTTTTACATCACAGCACAATAGCCATCATTCTAGCTTGAAAACATACACTCTTGGCACTGAACATACACTCTTGGCACTGAAAAAGGTCCCACCGCACCAAATCCAATTGCCGGCATGAAATTAGCCATCTGACAACTTTTTATTGCACCCAGGGGTGAGGGGTGAGACATGCACATCGCCTCATTAAAACCCGTGCACTATAAAAAAACAGTTAGGAAATGCACCCCTAACACAAATAATAGCCTCCAATAAGAGCACTATACAAAATCAAAATTGATGCATATCAGTTTATCAAACTTTTGAACATGAAGTGCCACAGCCTAAATATATACAATTTTCTTGCTTCCCACATCATTGCAACCCTCTGCAAAGAAACGATAAGCCATGTCCACTTAATTATAAAACTACAAAATAGAACAGTTTCTTCCCAACACAAAAGATGGAGCATCGAATTATACTGCAAAGGCCCAACAGAAGAGTGGCTCTTCTTGTGAAACATACAAACCAACAGCTCCCATCCCGCATTGAATAAATTAAGACGCAAGACACAAGAACAATCACAATCAGCTAAGGGAAATTTCATTGTACATAGCACTAGGTGCAAACTAGGAGCTGTTCAACTTCCAGACTTCAATGCAATATTCAACAACCCATTTTGCAGAATGGGCACTGCATATTTGTTGCATTCCACACTTGAATGCAAGGTAAGCCCAACATTCAAACAAAAATTTACCTGTAATAGGCAGAGGGTCCACCAGCAGGAGGCATGTTTGACAATCCAGGCATATGCATGGGTTGCTGCTGGCTGTAAGATGGTATAGACTGAGATTGGGGGGCCATTCTAGGAGCTGGGGGGCCCATTTGTGGACCAGAACCTGCTGGAGGAAACATTGCACCCATAGAACCAGCAGGTGGGCCCGCAGCAGAGTAATATGGTGGCCCAGATGAAGACGCTTGATGAAGAGGTAACACAGATCTGGGAGCCGCTGTTGCACCTGGAGATGCAAATGAGCCACTATACATAGGTCGAGAGACCATCTGAGTAGGATCATGCATCCCTGAGCCTCCAGCACCTGAAGGTACCCCTTGACCTGGCTCATAACCCCATCCTTTTGCCTGGCTTGGTCCTGAAACTGGATCTTGTGGCGCTCCCCCACTTATTTGGAACTGATTTCCAGAATAAATGTTCTGAGCAGCAGGCGGGCCAGTAACAGTCATCGGTGTATTGACCACTGAGGAGGCCGGCTGAGGCCCCAGAACTGAGGGCATACTTTGAAGAAGGCCAGGATTAGGATTTGTATAGTCTCTACTCCGATCATTGTTGCCCTGTGCACCCTACACATTCACAACACACTGAAAAGACTAAACAACTATAGCTGCACAGAGCCAGTTGAGAATACATATGTAGTGGACACGTGTGTGTGTGGATGGAAAGAGGAAGGGAGGAAGGGGGAGGGGGGACAGAATAGTTTTACCTTGACATTAAGATCAGTGTGCCGAGAGTACGAAAGATGAAGCTTACAGAAGCCACCATCATATATACAGTGACCCTCGAGAGCTTCTTTGGCAGTGACAGCAGTGGGAACATCTGGGGAAACATCAGAAAATATGTTACAACATAACTACAGTTAAACGTTAATGTTGACTAAAAAACACTATCTAAGTCCTAGCAATTTGATACATAGGATATTAATGTCTTTTGGGAAAAAAGAATCACCAAGAAATAGTCTTTACACTGGCAGAGAGCTTTTTCATCACAATGTATATGCATGCTCTAAGGCAGGATAGGGGGGTATTCCTCTCCAGATGGCTGAGGTCAGTGACAGCCATCCCCAGCTGAGTACACTTTGCATTACCTATGATTCACATACACATCAAGAAAGAGCAGCACAATCGCTCAGCAAGAATGTGCTCACCTAAAGGCCTCAAACATCCTTGTCCATGTTGGAGAATGATCGAGGGACTACTAGCAAGGAAGCACTTCCTCCCAGCAAGAATGTGCTCACCTAAAGGCCTCTAACACCTTTGCCCATGTTGAATAATGATCTTGGGGGTACAACAAGGAAGCACTTTGTATCTCCCATGTCTGGAGGGGTGCTTAGGGTCCCCAGGGTCCCCTTAATGTCAAAGGTACTCTCTTTCGGATCCCCTCTGAATTACCTCCTTTGTGCCAGCAGCCAGCTTGAGCCCACAAAGTTGAAGGCCATGACCTGTCTTTAAGCTACGTTTTCATCTGGATCTGCGCAGCTATACCTTATCTGAATAAGTGAAGTTCCTCCCATTGATTTATTGCCTCATCTTGCCAAAGCTTGATTCATTCCTCATCCACGAACAAACATTTAAGGCAGTGGCCACTGCCAATGTAATAGGGCAGGTTTTCGCACTAACAACAGTTAGTGGTTGAGTTTAGGTTTGTATGGGTTAAATTCAGCTCTAGTTTGGGTTAATCTAGGTTTAGGGTTTTGTCATGCCATGTTGACAGCCCTTTCTATATTCATTCTTGCAACTTCAATTCAGTAGAGCGTCACGTTTTTGCTTGCTCCACTATCTCCTTCTCGCATATTTGGTATCAGAGCCACGCTGTGATGCTGTCCTGTGCTCTTCACTCCATCCAAGCTTGGGAGAGTTTTATCACAAGGAATCTTCACCCACAGCAGTTCACAGTTCACAGCTAGGAGCCTGCACAGGAGCACTCCAAGAGCTTCCCTACAAATAGGCGACCTGTTCTGGTGCAGGGTTTAAGGCAGTTCTCTTGTTTTCTCGGGCAGATAATAGCCAAATACACCTATTTCGAAGCCAAAGTTGCTGTACAGGCTGCTTTGCAGCATCTGTTTTGAAGGCGACAGCAGCTCGACTCACCTGGTGGTGGTTTTGCACCAATTCCTGCATTTTTTTCACTCCTGCAGCAGCTAGGCTCAAGACAGGCTGCCCACAGCCTCTGATATACATGTGCCTGTCGGGCGCTTGTGTTGTAAACAGTTTTGATAGACTTACTGCAGTTCTTCGGGGCCGTTTTGCTATTCACAGCTGACCAGGGCAGTAGCCTGCTGGGCAACCTGCGGCAACAACCTGCACACATTTCGGAGAAGCCTGCTCATGAAACTGTAACTAAACCAAAGAACATCCCTCAAACCAATCGCAAATTCCTCCTGGGCTCTTGGGCACGGCTTGCAAGCGCTTACACGCTTCAATCCATGCGTAGAAACCAAAATCGCAGCAAAGGGAACACTCTGGCACAGAATTGCAGCAAAAGAAACACTCTCGGGCTCAAGAACCTGGCACGCAATCCAAGACGGGCTCTATAGGAGAAATCGCAATTTGCTCCTGCACTAGAATCTGTAACCGGAACTTGAACAAAGCGTGGGAACTTTGAAGAGCTTGTTGAAACGTGATTGCCGACAAGTAGGGAAGAAGTAGAGACTCAGTGTACACCTACAACACCACAGCCTCCACTCGAAGCATCAGAAGAGTTGCCACAGCCTCCGCTTGCATTTAAAGAAGAGGATACTAAGTCTACTCCGGAAGCAC
Source organism: Dipteris shenzhenensis (assembly GCF_047967505.1). Taxonomy (NCBI): domain Eukaryota; kingdom Viridiplantae; phylum Streptophyta; class Polypodiopsida; order Gleicheniales; family Dipteridaceae; genus Dipteris; species Dipteris shenzhenensis. Next base: position 51,802,491 of record NC_141602.1, on the reverse strand, counting down.
TACATACTACAGAAGAAGTAGAGACTGAGTGTATGTGATGCATGTATGATGTTTTTGTATATATGCATGAGGAGCATATTCATTGATCTATGTAGCTACAACCCATGACAATATCTTGAACCTTGCTTAGCTAATCAGACCATAGCTTCCATCATATGCTACTCTAAGCCTCGTCACACGTGACACTTGAGCAATTGTTGTAGAATTCATTGTGACTATATTGGCTAACTCAAATCTAATCTTTTCATAGTAGTAACCCAGACCTACTATAGTAGAAAATATAGCCAACCAATACCATGCACCAACAAGCCTATCAAGAATAGCAAAGTATCCTCAAGATCTACAATCTAGAGTCAACCAATCCATGTGGTAGTTTTTCCCAATGTTTAAGGTAGTAGGGAAGAGACGAGTGCACATGATGTGTAACTATATACTAAATGCACATTATGAAGGTCTTTATTGCAATAGAAAATAGTCTTTGTACAACTGGCTCTTCACAAGACCATGAACTGAGTACAAAACTGAATGATCTTGAGCTCTTTGGCTCTTTTTTTATAAACTTGGCCTAGCAAAAAGCTAAACCTACTTTCTGAAGGCTATTTCTAGCTTTAGTACTTTTTAAAAGCTATTTTATGCTTTTGTTCTTCCTAAAAGCTACTTTTATACAAAAACCAAGCTTTCTAGCATTTTCTGCTGCTTTTGGGGCTTTTCTTGAGAATTGCGCTGCTTTTTTTGCTTGTCTGCCTAGCTGGGGCCCTCCTCCATATAAGCACCCACTTTCTGGATGCTTTTTGCCTTTATTAGGACCTGCTTTTTGCACTTTTTCCCTAATTCTAGGGCTTCTTTGCACTTTCCTTGGTCCTACACATTGCCACAAACAACATTCAACACTTTAACCTGTTAAAGGTTAGTCTAATGCATGCATCCCCACAGTTCTCTTTTTATTGATGCAAAGCAAAAGTAAAACAATAAAACTTATTCTTGGTTAATTAACTTAACCATTCTTTGACGAAATTCAATTCTAATAAAGATTATTCTTTATTTTCTTGGGAGAAGCCCCAACTGGTGACATCCACTCGGCTTCTAAACAATTGTCCTCAGCTGAAAAGCTTCTTGATACAACTGTAAAACTTGAGAACACTCTGAGAAGCAATCCTCATCTACCCAGTTGGCATCAAGCGCCGAGTAGTTCTTGAGCTTGACAAGGTATCTACGGATCACCTTGCCTCTGGGTCCTTTCTTTCCTGTATGATATACAATTTGTTCTGGTTGAAGAATCTCCTCTATCTCTTCCACCTCAGGTGGCTCTTCTTGAACTGGTTTTGTGGGTTCTTGTCCTTGATACTTCTTTAGAAGACTCACATGAAAAGCATTGTCTTCCAAGTCTCGGGCAACTCTAGTCGAAAAGCAACTTTGTTTATGGACTCACTAACCCGAAATGGCCCATAATATCTTGGAGACAACTTGGGATATACTTTCTCTTTTCCTTTCATCTTCCTAAGACGTGCTTTTTCAAACTTTAGTAATACCCAATCTCCTTCTTGGAGGTTCATCTCCCTCCGGTGCTTATCTGCTGCCTTCTTTTGCTTGTGTTGAGATCTTTCAATTGCTGTCCGAACTTGAGAGAAAGTTGTTTCTAAGTCTCGGACATACTGGTCGGCTGCAAATATCTCATCCTTTGTTCTGAGAATAGGTGGCAAAATCACCTTTCCATAAATAACTTCGAATGGAGCTTTTCCAGTGGAACTATGTACACGTTATTGTATGCAAATTCCACAAGAGGAAGATACTTTTCCCATTCAATCTTTTGCTCGTAAGCATAACACTTGAGAAGATCCAATACCGTGGAATTGGCACTGTCACTTTGTCCGTCAGACTAAGGATGAAAAGAAGATGAAAAGTCAACTTCGTCCCCATATTACCAAATAATGCTCTCTAGAATAAACTAGTCATCTGTTGAAATCGGAGTCCTAGTGTGTGTGGTCCTAGAGTCCTAGGAGTGTCCTATAGTTGTGTGTGTGTGAAGAGTCTTGAGGCCACTTGTGCCACCTCATGTGGTAGATGTGATTCCTCACCTAGATTATAGGATCTAGATTCTCTTGTGTGTGATCTCTTGTGTGTGACCTCATCTATGAGGTGTCTGTGTGAGAAGATAAGGCTTGCCCAGCCTATAAAAGAGGCTATGTACTTGCTGTGTTTCAATCTTATCAATCAATCCACATCAGTTCGTGCCTCAGCTCGTCTCCAATCATGTGTCTCTCACCTTCTCCCCGTATTCAACAGTTGGTATCAGAGCCATGCTGAAGCATCCTGCCCATCCTTCGCTGCCATGTCTGCACTCTGCTGCGCCACTCTGCTACCGCCTCTGTTCGCTCTTCTACTAGCCCACGTTGGTGCTCTCGCTTCTGCTCTATGCTGCGCCATTCTGCCCGCTATCTCCTCCGCTAACCGCTTCTGCTCTACGCTGCGCCATTCTGCCCGCTACCTTTAGCCTCTCTCGCAACTGCTCCCTCGCTCAACGCTGATGGTGCCTCGAACTCCGGACCTTCAGTTTACACTACCTCGCAGCGGAAGCGTGGTGAGCTGCTGACTGAGAAGATGCCCGCAACTGCATGAAGAAGCTGATCTACATCGACATGTGCTACGGCTGGACTATTGCGCCGTACAACCTGACCTCTGTAGCTGTTGTACAATCTGCCGTACGATCTACCGTACTGACGTACGATTTGCCGTACAGCAGGCCCGTACCAAACAGCCTCGAAATCTGCGCCACTGCAAATCAGCCGTACAGCCTCGAAATCTGCGCCACTACAAATCAGCCATACAGCCTGTACGGCTTGCCTGCCGTACGACTGTACCTGCAGCATACAATCTTCCGTACAACCCTAACCCAAAAATTTAGGGCTTTTCTGTCCTATGTCTTCCTTTGGCATAATTGCAGCTTCTACCATGTAAAATTTGGGCCTTTCTTGAAATTTGAGTAAACATTGTAAGGGATTTAGACACTGGCTGTAATAACAGCTAAGACCTTCCCACCAATGGATAGCATTAAAAACTCCTCGTTCATCGAGAAATTCTCAGGGAGCAATTTCCCAACTTGGTAGACAAAACTCCGGCTTCTTCTTATGCGAGAAGGCATATGGAATATCACCAATGGCAAGGAGCCAAAACCGCAAAGAGATGATGCTAGAATCAGTTGGTGGGAGAACCAAAATGATAAAGCAATGGCTATCATTGGCCTAGCTTTAGCTGACAACCTTATCCACCATGTGGATTTTGATAAGACAGCAAACGACGTTTGGGAAAAGTTAGAGAATTTGTTTGGAAATAAGATCAATAATTCCAAAGTATTTCTCAAACAAAAACTCTTCAAGCTCAAGATGAAGGAAGCTGAAACCCTCAATGAACACTTGAGCAATCTTGGGTCAATTCTCCAACAATTATCTGCCATCCGAGCCATTGTTGAAGATGATGATCAAGTTGTTGTACTTCTCTCCAGTATTGAAGACATTTCCAAGTACAATGAGATCCTTGCTGTCCTAAGAGTCAGCCGCAATATGAGCTTTAAGGATATGGTAGCGCATCTCATTGATGAGAACCGTAGGCTTACAGAGAAAGCAGAATCTTCCTTCGAATCTGGCAAAGCATTCTTTCTCAAGAATAAGCCCAAGAAGAACGGAAAACCTCTTAAATGTAATTACTATCAGAAACTTGGCCATCCAGAGGATCGTTGCTTCAAGAAAATGGCAAAGGTACAAGCCAAAGATCATGCCAATCTGGTTGCGGAGCAGAGTGAGGACGAAGACGATGAAGCTACACCTTCTGGACCTGAGGAACAAGCCTGCACTGCTGCTATTTCTGGTCTATCCCTCCATGAGGTGATAGATGAAGAGTGGGCTTTCTAGAAGTCATGTGTGTTAGGTACTCTGCCTTGGGTAGTCCCCCTAAAATGATGTAATAATTTGTCATTTTGTGTGCCTTGTCCTATAAAAGGCTCCACTTATTTCCATGTACCCAGTTAGGAGACAGGGGGGGTTGTTATGTCTTTCCTTTATCAGGCCTGACCGAGTTCCAGGATGTTGGTGTACTCCCTAGACCTATGAGTTGGTCATGCATCCATGCTCAGATTTGAGTCTCTGATCACGTTGACACCTAAGCCATGAGAGTGCTTGGTTCAACCTCTGAATTATGCTCAACTGTTAGCCTCTGAGATTGCCTGGGATGCACAGTCTGGATGATGTCATAGTCTCTCACCCTAGCTCCGAAGGGAGGTTTGTTGAAATCGGAGTCCTAGTGTGTGTGGTCCTAGAGTCCTAGGAGTATCCTATAGTTGTGTGTGAAGAGTCTTGAGGCCACTTGTGCCACCTCATGTGGTAGATGTGATTCCTCACCTAGATTATAGGATCTAGATTCTCTTGTGTGTGACCTCATCTATGAGGTATCTGTGTGAGAAGGTAAGGCTTGCCCAGCCTATAAAAGAGGCTATGTACTTGCTGTGTTTCAATCTTATCAATCAATCCACATCAGTTCGTGCCTCAGCTCGTCTCCAATCATGTGTCTCTCACCTTCTCCCCGTATTCAACATCATCTTGGGGTCTCGATCACTAACAATCGACTTAGGCATCCCATGGTGCTTGAAGATCTGTGCCAAAAACAATCTAGCCATGTGGTCTGCCTTAATGGTTTTTCTTACTGGAATGAAATGGGCCTACTTGCTGAACCTATCAATGATAGTCCATATTCCATCATTCCCATTTCTGGATCTAGGAAGATCAAAGATGAAATCCATAGCAATACTTTCCCATGGTCCCTGTGGTATGGGCAGCGGCATGAGACGTCTTGGGGTCTTGTGCCTGTCATACTTTACCTTTTGGCATGTATGACATTCCGTTACAACTTATGAATGTCTTTCCGCATCCCTGGCCAAAAGAAATATCTCTCAATGGCCTGAATAGTAGACAAAATGCCTCGATGTCCTACATAAGGAAGCATGACATTCTTCCGAAATGTTGGCTCGCATATCTTGAGTCACACAAAGGTGGTCATCTTTCATGAGAAACCGGTCTTTCAATGTATACTGACTGGATGATACTCCTTGCTGAATATTTCTCATGATCTCTCCGAAGTCTGGAAACTGTAAGTAGAGCTCATGCATGGCCAGTCCCAATGATATGCTATGGTGACATTATTCGCTTTAGGCCTTCTGGATAAGCATCTGCAACTCTGTTCTAAGCTCCTGGTGTATAAAGAATTTGAAAATGAAACATGGACAGGAAATTTGCCCATTTCATCTTCTTTTCGAAAATCTTGGTCTGAGTCGGGAAATACTTGAGACTTTGGTGGTCAGTCTTGACCGTAAAATCAGCTCCAAGAAGATAATGCTTCCAAATAGTTAGAGCATGAATAACTGCTAACATCTCTTTCTCATAAACACCGAGAAACATCTCTGCACCACGCAGCCTCTAGCTTTCATAAGCAATGACTCGGCCTTCTTGATGAAGATCAGCTCCCACACATTCTCCACATGCATCGCAGTCCACATCAAACGGTTTCTGTAAATCTGGAACAATGAGAATGGGCTCAGTTGTTAACTTTTCTTTGAAAGCATTAAAAGCTATTCTTTGTCTTTCTCCCCACCTGAAGACTACGTTTTTCTTGGTCATCAAAGAAAGTACCTGTAAAGTGCCTGTGGGATCTGAAATTCTGTCCATCATTCAATTGAAAGTAGCTGGTGCGTTGGTAAGTCCAAAAGGCATCACCAGAAACTCATAAAGTCCAAAAGTAGTCCGAAAAGCTATCTTGTGGACATCTTGGGGCTGAATCCTTATCTGATGATATCCGCTTTTTAAATCAATGCGGCTGAAAATAGAGGCTCCTTTCAATATGTCCAGAATATCGTCTATGCAAGGGATTGGAAACTGGAAGGGAGAAGAACTGGGCCTGATAAGTCCCTTTGAGAGCAAATCCTGTACTTGTGCCATAATTTCTTCGGTCTGGGCTGCGCTCACACGATAAGGCAGACGATTCGGAGGCTCACTTCCTAGAAGGAGCTCTATGACATGATCTTCAGGCTGTTCTAGAGGAAGCTCTCCTAGTAAAGAATCTGAAAAGCAATATTTGAAAGATTCTAAAAACTGAAATTTTTCTTTTTCCAATGGACTTATTTCCACTTAGGGTTCACCCTCTTTTTCTTTAACAAAAACCATGTTTTATTGACTTGGCAATGGAAATATTTGATACAACTAGAATGGTCTCGCCTTTTCCTTTCGCCAAGATTTTGTGTTGCTTTTTCCGATGCTCAAAACTGAGAGTTCTTGCTTTGAAATCAAGAACCACCTCCTTTCTATGGAACCATGGCATACCCAAAATTTCATCATAATGCTTGAGAGGTGAAACATAAAAATCCTCATGGTCCACATAATCTTGTACATGAATCCTAAGTTTTCCAATCAAAGGTGTAACTTTGACTGGATCCCCTTTGAAGACATGCTCTGCATCCAAAGATAATCCCAATTCTTCTGTTTTAATTCCTGGTAGCTCCTGGATCAAAAAGAATCAAGGCATTCTAATCTCTTCATGCGAGGCAAAGCTCTCTGTTTTCTAGTTCTGTGGTTCTTCCCAACATATCTGGGATTCCTCCCGCCACTGGCTTTGGCGGTTCTTTTGGAGTTTTTTGCTCCCTTGGACTCGCAGTCCTATGGGGGCACTAGGCAGACACATGCCCTGGTGTTCCACAACCGAAACACTTATCTTCCTTTCGGAAGGTCGCAATCAGCTCTAGAGTAAACTTTGACTTTCCTTTGAAAGGCTTGAATGGACTCCTCGGCTTCTGAGGCTGAAATATTTTTTAATCTTGAGTTGGTGGTACAACCCTCACACCCTTTCCTTTTTCCGCCATAGTCTTAAGAAGATCTTCCCTTAGCAGTTCAATCACTGAAGCTGAATGCATCAAATCTCGGAGCTGCTTCTTTGGATCAATGCTTACTTGAGTCTGTATGTTGGGAAGCAATCCCGCTCGATACTTCCGAAAGCTGTGTCTTTTCTGAAATTTCTTTTAAGGGCGTGATTTGAAGATAGGCTGTCCAAAACTTTTGATTATATGTGTCGATGGTGTCAGTGGCTGCCATGCACACACTTTCCCATGTTGTATGAACATCGTCATAGAAATTCTTAGGCAAGAATTGTTCATAGAACTGCTTCTTGAATTCTTTCCAAGTCTTTGGAGATTCTTCTGCAACAAGAAGAGCTCCCCACCAAGCACTGGCACTTTTTGTCACACGAAGACTCACAATCTTTAACTTGGACTTCTCGCGATAGTGCCCCGTTTTGAAGGCTATGTCAAACTAACGGATGAACTGCAAAGCTTTCTCAGTGGCCATACTTTCCATCAAAAGTACTGAACTTGATAGACTTACCTCCTTCCTTGAAATCCTTACTTCAAGATCTGGATCTTCTTCTGCCCTTGTGACGGGAGCATCCTCGGGATTTAGAAGAAGATGAGGAAGAGAAAGAAGAAGAAGATGAAGAAGAACTAGAAGAAGATGGGCTTGAACTGGGAGTTTTCCTTCCATGCTTTCGACTACATCTCCCGTGTGGCTTTAGACTCCTCCCTCGTTTTCTTGAAGTTTGACGCTTCTGGCGTGATGCAGGACTCCGTGAATTCTCCCTAGAGAAAGGAGAATGCTTAGAAGACTCTTTCGATGGTGAAGTATGAGAAAGTTCTTTGTCTCCCTTTTCTTTTCGTGGCTTTGACCCTGGATAGGACATCATCTCCTCGAATAATTCTTGAAATCGAGGTTTCTCTTTGAGAATATGGAACTCCTTGATCTTTTCTTTCGTGAATCCTTCACTAAGATCATCCTTAGGTCCCTTAGATTGCTTCTTGAAAGCTGAACCGGGCCTCTTGGAAGCTGAACTCCCTTGCTCCGAAACCATGACTTCTTGTTCTGCCACAACTAATTGCATAACTCCACTCCTCTTTGAGGTAGTAAATGCGTACGGGTGAAGACGGGAGCCGGCCCAATGCGCGATGAAGGATGGGAGTGGCTTTTAGTTGTATGGTGCAACCAATTGTTCAGGGAATCGGGCCCAGAAATACAAAGAAACAACATGGGCTGCGATTCTCTGAGCCTGTAAGCTTCTTGGATTATGGTCACCGAAGAGAGCAACTGTCACCACAATGTAAATATCCTAAGTCAAAGTACAGTTGACCATTTATTTGATCATAATTAAAGAGTTTTATATGTGTTAATTATGGTCAAAGAGTTCTTTTAATGGTCAAAGAATTGACTACGGTCAAAGACACTTGACTCTAGTCAAGTAAACCTGACTTTGGTCGGGGAGACTTGGTTTATTACCAAGAGGGTTAACTACGGTTAACCAAAGAAGTACAGAGCTCACTACGGTGAGAGAGTGTTGACTTTGGTCAACGAGACTTGGCATGCGCCAAGAGGGTTAACCACGGTTAACCAAGATGTGCCAACTTCGGTTGAAGAGTTGTACCAACTTCGGTTGGAGAGACTTGACTATAATTAAGGCGCTCGACCCTTGGTCAAAGCCTCTTAATTATAATTAAGAGCGTTGACTTCGATCAACCAGAGAATAAATATATATTTTTATATTTATTATGTGTGCACATGTATTGAGTGGGGACGCCCACCATGACTAGAATTAGTCCACAGTGTGTTATTTGCATGCAAAGCGCTAATAATTAATGGGTGCCATGGTGGTGCGCTTTAATTAATTGATGAGGTACTAGGAAGAGTTATTTTCCTAAGCGCTACGGGAGCCTAATCAAAGTCTAGGAGGCGGTTCGCGTGACCAAGTGCTTCGAAGACTCCAGAGTTGCCCTTAGTGGCATGTAATTAGGAAAGTAATGTAGAAATTGACAAGTGGCTTGTTGCCAAGAAAGGGAGCCTGAGAGCTCATGTAATGATTCATTCATTCACGTTGGATTTTGTATCAGGCAGCTCTACGCTGAACTCTTGTAACAGATTCTCTCTTCAAGAAATAAAATACCTTCGCAGGGGTCCAACCCGACATATTGTCCTGGGCCCTAGCTGTGTGTGTGTAGAGAGAGAGAGAGAGAGAGAGAGAGAGAGAGAGAGAGATCTTATGAGTATTTCTGCAGTAAATTATGAGCGTGAGGTTCCACAAGAGAGCTAGCGATTGCATAAAGAAATGAGAGTGTCTCTGCTGTCTTTTGCGAGGGAGGATTACATTGGTATCAGAGCCTGGGATTCGCCATCTTATTAGGTGGTGACGAACCAAGAAAGGTTTGAGGATGTGAAGTTGGGTGATCAAAAGATCATTGCACTTGTTGAAGCTCTATTTTGGCTGCCTGCCAATTTCGCCAACAGTGGGCTACAGGTTCTGGTTCTCAAGCATTAGTTTCTGACGTCTGGTGACCATCTACTATTATATGCACCGATGAAGCTGCTTTGACGAAGGCCATATGCAAGACGGTGGCCAGACGAAGTGTGAATGTTCATGGGGCCCTACAGCTAGCAAGCTAAGCGAGTAGTCAGGAGCGGGGGTCTACACCGTTCCTTGGAGAGAACTTTGATAAGATGACTGCTTGATGCCCTGGGCGGAGGGCTAGCAAGGAGGCCTAACAGGCATCACAGATGACTTCACGCAGGCACACATGGCGCAGGTCCATCGTTGGACGGAGATATCGACGGAGACGCTCGACAGAAGATTCATGATCGAAAAAGCCTTCGTCAAGTTTTATTCCCCAGTGACGCGTGTGTGAAAAGAAAGTCATTGTTGTGGTTAACAGAGCCGGCGACGCTGACGCGATGCTCTCGACGGAAATCCTTGACAAGGTTTGGGCAAGTTTGCAAATGCTGACGTGGTAGCCAGCGTGGCGTGGCACTCATGACACCAGAGCTGACGTGGCGCTTAGACGTGGCACCACATGTGGCTGACGTGGCAGTGTACATTTCAGTTGCTAACGTGGCATCCAAGCCTTAAGGGGTGCTGATGTGGCAGTACACGTGGCAACCAGCTCAGATGCTGATGTGGCACTAACACGTGGCAGACAAGAGGCTGATGTGGCAGACAAGAGGTTAAGCCAACCTAACCTTGGTTAGTGGACTAGTTAGAGGTCCAGTTAGTTGACCCAACCAAACTAATCTGGTCACTGTAACCAGACTGTGACCAATTCAGTTAGTCTAGTTGCAGACTAATCAGACCAGAACCAGTCAGTCTGGTTAGAATAACCAGCCAGTTACTCCATCTGGTTACTGTCAACCAAAAAAAAAAGAGAGACGGTTGCAGAGACTGTTTCTGCCAGCAGTCTTCACCTATCTGAGAGAGTATTTACTGTCAGAAAAGCAGCAGAAACACAGTAAAATCAGAGATTTGCAGAAAAAGAATATGCATGCCTTTGTGCTCAGGAAAAGATGAGTCAGATGCATTCTGAATGCTTTTTGCAATAGCCAGAAAAGGGGCAATATAGTTATTGATGCCTTGGCAACTTTGTGGGTATATGCCTTGAGTTGACAGCCCGGTACTGGCATAGATTGTGAATGCAAGACACCTCTTGTTGAGGTAATTTTTCCCTTTGAAAAGCAAAGACCGCGTGCATCAGTTGCATACACAGTGTGTGTGAGAAACTTGCAGATCTCAGACGAGTTGTAAGAAAATGGCTCAATCACCTATCCAGTTGGATTCACAAGATAGGGATGTACATCCAAGACAGAGAAGTGTGCAACAAACTCAGCAAGAATTTGAACAGATGGTACGCACTCGTATACAAGAGATGGAAAATCTCAGAAAGGATCCAAGGGCTCAGCATTTGTTTCAAGCAGAAGCTATGCCTAATGCAGCATATGACGTGCCAATGCCAGAGGCACACTCTCGTATACAGCCAGAGAAAGAGAGATCTCATAGGGGACGGTCTCATAGCAGGAAGAGATCGAGGCATCATCACCGATCTCCTAGTCCATCACCGTCTACCTCGAGTTCGACTTCTGTATCTTCTTCTTTATCAAATAAACCATCAAGGAAAAGAAGGAAACACAAGAAGTCCAGGAAGAGTAAGTCTTCTAGAGAGACCAAGGAATTCAAAGAGGGAGATAAATCTGTCAAGTTTATGACCTACAATGGACAATATGGTCATACAGACAAAGCATTGCAGTTTATCAGGCAGTTTGATGCTGCATTCGGTACAAAAAAGTTTTCAGAATCCTCCAAGTTAAGAATGGTCAGTTTGCACTTGACAGCGACAGGTAGTGCATGGTGGAGTGCACAGACCACAGATGGGTCAGCCCCAAAGAAGTGGAAGGACTTCAAGAAAGCCTTTTACCAGCAGTTTATGCCTAAACAGTTTAGAGATCATGTTCTTCAAGATTGGGACAGTTTGCATATGGATACAGGAGATACAGTGGATGTGTACAACCAAAAGTTTTGGGATGCTTATTTGCAGGTTGCACCTTTCAAAAAGATCTCCAAAGGAACCCAAATGAGAAAGTACAGAGCAGGTCTCAGTCCAAGAATCCAGGCAGTAGTGAATGCTTTGGGGGCAAAGAACGTTCAAGACCTTATGCATTCAGCTTCAGTAGCTAGTCTTGTGCCGTTACAAGATCCATCCACTGTACTATCCTTGCATGCAGGACGTGCCGAAAGAAAGAAAACTGATTTTTCAAAATTAGAAAAGAAAGAGTATCCCAAGGTTGAAAAGAAAGGGTTTCAGCCTCAGAAGCCGAGGGGTACTCAGTTTTCAAAGTCATATAAAGGCAAATCTCCATTCACCCGTGAACAGATAGCTGAATTCTGTAGAGATGGGAAATGCTTCAAGTGCGGCAAAGAGGGGCATGTGGCTGCCCAGTGCCCAGAAAAGCCTTCAACTTCGAAGGAAAAAGAGGCAGAGAAGCCATGGGGACGCAAAAGCCAATGGCAGGAGGAATTCCTAACATACTGGGGCATGTTTCAAACCCAGAAGAACGAGAATTGCTGCTATCATGGGGCAAAGTCAGGGACCAGCAAGCGCTAATTTTATTTGATCCAGGGGCTACTGATAATTTCATATCAGAGGACCTAGCTCTGAGACTGGGAATAAAGACGGAGGAGTTGGGCATGGCTTTGGATGCCGATCAGATGTTCTGTGGAAACCCTGTGCCAGTCACTCCCTTGATAGGGAAGCTCCGTCTTCATATACTGAGTTATGTGGATCAGGAAGACTTCTTCATTTCTCCACTGACACATCATGATGTAGTCTTCGGTATGCCTTGGTTTCATCGCAAGGCAGTGAAGTTGACTCTTCCTGAACGAGTGCTGGAGTTTGTACATAGGGGCAAAGAATATCGTGTGGTTGCTAGGAATAGAGGGGAAACTATTCCCATTGTATCAAATAGTTGTGTTGGAAAAGAAATAAAGTCTGCAGTTTCAGCTTACATGATTTTTCTAAAAGAGAGAGATGTGGAAATGTATGCTGACTCAGGTGCAAGACTTGTTGTCCGAGGGGTTGATTCAGCCCAGTTCTTCTCCTTTTTGTTCCCCTGTACTACTAGTACAGAAGAAAGATGGCTCATTCCGTATGTGCATCGATTACCGCGCACTGGCACAAGACAACGTTCCGCACTACATTCGGGTTGTATGAATATCTGGTGATGCCTTTTGGATTGACCAATGCCCCAACTACCTTCAATAGGATGATGGATCGCATCTTCCGAAAGTACAGGCATTTCACGGGTACTTTCTTTGATGATATCCTAGTCTTTTCAAAGAAGAAGAAGAGCACAGGGAACATCTTGCTTTGGTATTTCAAGAACTTTGAAATCATCAACTTTTTGCCAATAGCAAGAAAAGTGAATTCTTCTTGGAAGAGATCCATTATCTGGGGCATATAATATCCAAGAATGGGATACAGATGGATCCTGCAAAGATCCGAGCCATCCAAGAATGGCCAGAGCTGAAAACTGTGCATGAAGTTCGAAGTTTCCTAGGCATGTGTTCTTACTATAGAAGGTTTATCAGGCATTTTGCGAATATAGCCGCTCCACTCCACGATCTTACTAAGAAAAATGCAGCTTTCAGATGGGGAATTCCTCAAAAGACAGCCTTCACCACACTCAAGGAGAGACTGACTACAGAGCCAATCTTAATCGTTCCAGATTTGTATCAACCACTTGATGTGGATTGTGATGCTTGTGGGGAATGTGTTGGGGCTGCATTGCATCAAAATGGTCATGTAGTGGCTTATGAGAGCAGGAGACTCCGGGATGCAGAAAGATATCTGGGAATCTATGAGAAAGAGTTATTGGCTGTAATTCATGCCATCCATACATGGAAGCACTATCTTTTGGGTGCAGATTTTACTGTTAAAACTGATCACCAAAGTCTAAGATACTTTTTGACTCAGACCAAGCTTTCCGAGAAGCATATTAAATGGACAAACATGCTGTCAATGTATCATTTTCAGATTGTCCATACCCCAGGAATTCGGAACAGAGTGGCAGATGCCTTGTCCCGAAGACCCCAGGTCAATAATGTGACTATTGCTTATCATCAGGACCTAGAAGGCATGAGGGAGCAATATGCTAGTGATGCAGATTTTGGTGAGATTTTACAGCAAATGCAAGAGGGGCAATCCACCAGTCACTATTCTTTGAAAGATGGGTATCTAATGAAAGATGATTGCCTATGCATCACCCAGGAGATGAGGAAAAAGAATTTGGAGGAATGCCATGCACCTCCCTATGCTGGACACAGAGGAATTACAGCAACAACTCTAGCACTAGAGAGGTATTTCTTTTGGCCAGGGATGCGGAAAGATATACATCAGTTTGTTACCGAATGCCTTACGTGTCAGAAAGTGAAGTATGATAGACGGAAGGCACCTCGCCTACTTATGTCTCTTCCCGTGCCTCAGGCACCATGGGAAAGTATTACAATGGACTTTATTTTTTATTTGCCAAGATCAAAGTCAAGGAATGATGAAATTTGGACTATCATTGATAGATTCAACAAGCAAGCTCATTTCGCAAAACCATAAAGGCAGATCATATGGCTAAGCTTTTCATGGCACAGATCTGTAAGCACCATGGTATGCTATAGTCCATTGTCAGTGATCGAGATCCCAGGATGCCCAGTCTATTCTAGAGAGCTTTATTTGATAACATGGAGACGAATCTGAATTTTTCTTCTTCTTTCCATCCCCAAACAAATGGTCAAAGTGAAGAAGCAAATTCTACAGCATTGGACTGAAATGCTACGTGGGTGACCAAGGTTCATACTGGGAAAAGTACCTACCATTGGTAGAGTTTGCTTACAATAATACAGTACACAGCTCTACAGGGAAAGCCCCCTTTGAGGTCATTTATAGAAAGGTGATTTTGCCACCTATCCCGAGGACCAAGGATGAAATATTTGCAGCTGATCAGTTTGTGAGAGACCTCCAGACAGCTTACAGCCAAGTCCGGACAGCAATCGAAAGGTCTCAAGAGAAACATAAAAGAGCTGCAGATAAGCATAGGAGACAGTTAGATCTCAAGGAAGGGGATTGGGTACTTTTGAAGTTTGAAAAAGCTAGGCTCTGCAAATTTAAAGGCAAACAGAAAGTATATACAAAGTTATCTCCCAGATACTATGGCCCTTTCAGGGTTACAGAAAGAATAAATGAGGTTGCATACAGGTTATCAATGCCAAAGCATTGGAGGATTCACAATGCATTCCATGTGAGCCTTCTAAAGAAATTCCAGGGGCCAGAGCCTACAGAGCCAGTATCATAGGATCCACCAGAAGTGGATGAGCTGGAGGAGGTCCTTCAGCCAGAGCAAATTGTGTACCATATTGTACGCAAAGGCCCTCAAGGCAAGGAGTTTTATAGGTATCTTGTAAAATTCAAGAATTATACGACATTAGATGCCAAGTGGATGGACGAAGACATGTTATCCGATCATCCACAGCTTTTGGATGTTTACAAGGAAGCTTTTCAGTTGAGGTCAACTGAATAGAAGCCGAGGGGATGTCACCACAATGTAAATATCCTAAGTCAAAGTACAGTTGACCATTTATTTGATCATAATTAAAGAGTTTTATATGTGTTAATTATGGTCAAAAAAGTTCTTTTAATGGTCAAAGAATTGACTACGGTCAAAGACACTTGACTCTAGTCAAGTAAACCTGACTTCGGTCGAGGAGACTTGGTTTATTACCAAGAGGGTTAACTACGGTTAACCAAAGAACTACAGAGCTCACTACGGTCACAGAGTGTTGACTTCGATCAACGAGAATTGGCATGCGCCAAGAGGGTTAACCACGGTTAACCAATATGTGCCAACTTCGGTTGGAGAGTTGTGCCAACTTCGGTTGGAGAGACTTGACTATAATTAAGGCGCTCGACCCTTGGTCAAAGCCTCTTAATTATAATCAAGAGCGTTGACTTCGGTCAACCAAAGAATAAATATATATTTTTATATTTGTTATGTGTGCACATGTATTGAGTGGGGACGCCCACCATGACTAGAATTAGTCCACAGTGTGTTATTTGCATGCAAAGCGCTAACAATTAATGGGTGCCATGGTGGTGCGCTTTAATTAATTGTTGCAGGTACTAGGAAGAGTTATTTTCCTAAGCGCTAGGGGAGCCTAATCAAAGTCTAGGAGGTGGTTTGTGTGACCAAGTGCTTCAAAGACTCCAGAGTTACCCTTAGTGGCATGTAATTAGGAAAGTAATGTAGAAACTGACAAGTGGCTTGTTGCCAAGAAAGGGAGCCTGAGAGCTCATGTAATGATTCATTCATTCACGTTGGATTTTGTATCAGGCAGCTCTATGCTTAACTCTTGTAACAGATTCTCTCTTCAAGAAATAAAATACCTTCGGGGGGGTCCAGCCGGACATGTTGTCCTGGGCCCTAGTTGTGTGTGTAGAGAGAGAGAGAGAGAGAGAGAGAGAGAGAGAGAGAGAGCTCTTATGAGTATTTCTGCAGTAAATTATGAGCGTGAGGTTCCACGAGAGAGCTAGCGATTGCATGAAGAAATGAGAGTGTCTCTGCTGTCTTTTAAGAGGGAGGCAGCAACCAACCTTGGCTCTGATACCATAACTAAACCAAAGACTCACTGCAGTTCTTCAGGGCCGTTTTGCTATCCAGGGCAGTAGCCTGCTGGGCAACCTGCGGCAACAACCTGCACACATTTCGGAGAAGCCTGCTCATGAAACCGTAACTAAACCAAAGAACAGCCCTCAAACCAATCGCAAGTTCCTCCTGGGCTCCCGAGCACGGCTTGCGGGCGCTTACAGGATTCAATCCACGCGTAGAAACCAAAATCACAGCAAAGGGAACACTCTGGCACAGAATCGCAGCAAAGGAAACACTCTCGGGCTCAAGAACCTGGCACACAATCCCAGACGGGCTCTGTAGGAGAAATCGCAATTTTCTCTTGCACTAGAATCTGTAACCGGAACTTGAACAAAGTGTGGGAACTTTGAAGAGCTTGTTGAAACGTGATTGCCAACAAGTAGCGTAGCTGGGAGATGAGGGAGAGAAGCAAGAACACAGCACTAGGGGCCAGAAAGAAGGGTTGGCCCCCCCCGAAGGTCTTTACTGCAATAGAAAATAGTCTTTGTACAACTGGCTCTTCACAAGAGCATGAACTGAGTACAAAACTGAATGATCTTGAGCTCTTTGGCTCTTCTTTTATAAACTTGGCCTAGCAAAAAGCTAAAGCTGCTTTTTGAAAGCTATTTCTAGCTTTAGTACTTTTTAAAAGCTATTTTATGCTTTTGTTCTTCCTAAAAGCTACTTTTATACAAAAACCAAGCTTTCTAGCTTTTTTTGCTGCTTTTAGGGCTTTTCTTGAGAATTGCGCTGCTTTTTCTGCTTGTCTCCCTAGCTCAAGCCCTCCTCCATATAAGCGCCCACTTTCTGGATGCTTTTTGCCTTTGGTAGGACCTGCTTTTTGCACTTTTCTCCTAATTCTAAGGCTTCTTTGCACTTTCCTGGTCCTACACATTGCTGCAAACAACATTCAACACTTTAACCCGTTAAAGGTTATAATCTAATGCATTCCAACATAAAATGCCCTTAAAAATTCACTTGTCTCATGAATTAAGGTTGCACCAACATTACATAGAGCTATGGTCGTCCAATCTAGACAGCAAACTACCACAAATGCTAAACCGAAGATTGTAGATAAACCTCTGTTGATGAGGGTAGAAAGCCCCAACACCGTTTGAGCGGCTAGCAAAGGTGGTGTTGCTATGGGCCTGACGGGGTGCAGGGCTGGGGCCTTAAGCCTGGCCCAGGTGGTGGTCTCCACGTAGTTTCTGGTACCGGCATTGGAACGGATGTGCCAAGGCCTACATTCATTGGTGCAACTGGTATAGACAGGAAGGGACGGACTCTCGGAGGAGGTGGGTCATAGGGCATGGGAACTTTAGTTCCATGCAGTGGGCGGTAGGGTAGAAACTGTGGTGCGCCATAGTTGATGAAGGCTGGTGGCACCGGGGTTGTTGGAGGTTCATAAGGCACTCCTCCTTGGAACTTCCTAGTATCCCCTCGGCTGGGGTCTTGCCTTCTAAATTCCATCATCCATGGATCTTCATCATCCATGTTTTCCCAGTAGGAAGGTCTGGCATAGGCGAAGGATCCTGGATCGGCGAAGGTTGTTTCCGTCTCAATCTGTGGTTTGGGAGCTGGCTATTGCTGGCCTTCCCTCCCCGCGGACATGCCAGCGAAGGGATTCTCCATGTCTGCTGACTCTATTTAGCATAAGCGGCCGAACATGTTGGAGAATGTACCTCTAAGCCTAGATGCAATCTAAGGTGCAGGCGAGTTGGAAGAGGCTACACTTGCGAATGGAGCTTCCAATGCCCTTGGACCCGAGGGGTCTTGCATCACTTCTTCCAAACTCTCTGCTTCGTCAAAACTAGATAGAGTTTCTAGTTGGGGACCTAGCAAAGATGGGTGTTTTGACAGCTTCACAACAGCTCATGTGTAGAATCAAGAACTGCCCCGAAAACGCAACTGTTGCTGTAAACTCCTTGAATAGAACAGCTTATATGGCATCCAACTGATTGCAATTAACAGAGGCAGCTGCTGCACTGTGGGACGGACCTGGAAATGTGAGTTGTCACCAGTTGGGGCTTCTCCCAAGAAAATAAAGAATAATCTTTATTAGAATTGACTTTGGTCAAAGAATGGTTAAGTTAATTAACCAAGAATAAGTTTTATTGTTATTTTTGCTGTGCATCAGTAAAAAGAGAACTGTGGGGACGCCCACAAGGGACTAGAAATAGTGGTCACGTCCCCATCTGTAAGCCCCCATATGAGGAGAGCATTGTGGGGGTGAACCTAGGAAAAGAGAGAGGGAGGGGGCTGCCACATGGGCACTACCTCACACAAAGAGAGGAGAGTACCTAGCAGAAGGAAGCTTGCCTCGAGGGCAGATTTGGCAGAGAAAAGCCAGAGGACTGTCAAGGACAGAGCAAAACAGATCTGCGCAGCATATCCGGGCTATCCAGCCCAGAACTAAGGTGTGATGACGTCAGCCGCTGTACGGATCTGTACGGGCTGCTGCAGGACTGTACGAAAGGTGTACAGGCAGGACATGGTGTCAGCAAAGGGCTGCAGCATGGCGGGGATCTGTGGGCAGGAGTAAGCCTGCAATGGCTAGGGCCCTTATATAGAGCTGGTTGAGCCAGCCAACCAGGCCGACCAGCAGGTCGGCTGGTTAGGGTTGGGCCAGCCAACCAAGTCGGCCAAAGGGGGTCGGTTTATCCCCTGCTGGGTCGGCCATTCTTCAGGGCCCTTTGGGCCTATAAATGGTTCGTTTCAAGAGTCCACCGCCCGTGCGTTGAGGTGAGGCAGCGTTTGTGAAGCTTCTGTGGGCAGGGCGTTTGTGAACCAGGCCCAAGAAAGGGCTCTGATACCAATGTAGTGAAGGGGGAAGGGGCAGATTTGGAGATGGGGAGAGAATAGCAGAAGAAAGGAAGGAGAAGAGAGAAGGCGAAGGAGAGGAAGAGAGAGAAGGATGAGGGGATAGAGAGAGAGAGAGAGGGAGGAGAGAGAGAGTGTGAGTGTAGGCAGCAGGTAGCAGGAAGGAGCAGGGGGAGTAGATAGTATTAGATGTCACATCAAAAAGGTACCATACAAATTGGAGGAGAGAGAGAGTGTGAGTGTAGGCAGCAGGTAGCAGGAAGGAGCAGGGGGAGTAGATAGTATTAGATGTCACATCAAAAAGGTACCATACAAATCATAAGGGCTGACTTATATAGTCTCCCTCCTATATCCTATCTTACCATCAATTTCCCTTCTTTTTACCCACCTATTTCCCCCTAATTCCCTGCTATTTCCCACCTTCATTACAAGGCCTCATACCTCATTTTACATATCCAACAGTTCAGCAGGAAAGGAGCAGACAGGGGCAGCCAGAAGCCACTCCCTTGGGCCTCACACTGGGTGTGAAGGAGAGTGCAAGGTGTGCTGCAGACTGAGCTCCCTAGAGGCTGGACCTTGTCTGTCTTCTAAGGCAGCAAGGTGTTGTGATCACATTCTCTGGAGCAGCAAGCAAGAGCAGCAGGAGCAGCAAAAGACCAGCACTTGGAGCCTATCCTGGAGGACCAAGAAGGCTGAGGAAGCTGCAAACCTAGCTCAAGGTGCTGCCTACCTAGGCTGATCTACAGGCAGTAAGGTAGAGAGAACCACTCTGGACAGAGAGTCTACATATGCTCAAGGTGGAGCACGCGGGCTCAGAGATCTAGAAGTGCTTGACATCTAGTAGAAGAACCTTTTGGTATTGTATCATGTCCTACTCTGTGGACGGACGGAAATATAAAATGTTGCTTCTACATTTGTCTCTGAGCATTGTCTATTTACTAGTTTGCACATCTATGCACATTAAGTTATGAAGTTTGTGATTCCACACCCCACACCACACTGTGTGAGCTCCTGGGCAATACTATCAGTCTTCCACTGTGCGTACCCTCTGTTGGGTCATTTCTAACAGTTTATGCACTCATATTTGAAGATGGCTCAAAATCAGAATCAAAATCAGGGAGATATGGACCAAGGGGATAAATTGGAGGGCACCAATTATTCCCAATGGAGTTGTATGGTGAAATTTTTCCAAAGAGAATTTTGGGTTTCGTTACAGATCAAGATGCAGCTACTGCTCCTAGTGCACCTCAGTAAGGAGGTAATTCCCGCAATAGGCCGCAAGCTTAGATGATAATCAAGGATATGTCAATGGGCTATGCCATGGAAGAATATGGAGAGGAGGTTGTGCGGGCTGTGAAGAATGCATGTGCGTGCAATGAAGAAGGTTAAGCAACCCACATTGTGCAGTGAGAGCGAACGAACTTTGGTTTCCCACCATTGCCTCTTGAGGTTGAGGGTTTTTTTGAAGAATTGAGCACCTTGCAAAGGAGTCTGATGGGTTATGCTCGAGAAACCAACTACTAAAGCACTCTAGAGTGCCCCAAGCAGCTGAAGCTTGAGTGCATCAACATGTTCAAGGAGGGCAAGATGAGTCTAATGCAAGTTGCGATATCAGAGATAACCGAGTTATGTCTCTCATTACCTTGCCTGTCAAGAGGTTATTATACCTCATATATGTTTCAAAGTAATCTCGGGATACTTTGGGAAAATATGTATCAAGCAAGGAATGAGGCCATGGTCTCTTATTTGAAACGACGTTTAGACAATGTCAAGATGCGGAAAAGTGATTGAATGTCAAATCATTTGACTAAGATCCAAGATCTTAGAGAATAGCTGCTGAATATTGATGAGGTTATACCTGATGGTAAGCTTACCTTCACTACTCTGAATTCTTTGTCGCAGTCTTGTTAAGCATTTCATACTCTCTAGATCTGTCCATGAGTGGTGGTACAATTCCACGAACTAGTCAGGTTGTTACTGCAGGAAGAACATGTCTGTTGATGTGCATGATGGGGATTGAGCCTTGTTGGGAAAAGGAACAAGCCTCATTTTGGTGGCTCTTAGTCTAGGACTCATTCGGTTCAGCCATCAAAAAAAAACTCATAAAATGTGGGTCAGCCCCAAAAGAAGGCTAAATGCTATTATTGCAAGATGCTTGGACACCACATCAATGAATGTAAGAAGTTGGAGAAAGAAAGAAAGAAATTTTATTAGTGTCTTCGGAAGACTGATGGGTCTATGAGACTGAAAGAAAACTTGATACAAATCACACTAAGGGTGGAGCTACTGAAACGAGCATCATCACCCGTGCTGAACCCTAAGTCTGATCATACATAATCAAATACATCTCAATGTAACAATGAAAAGAAA
The DNA here is from genome assembly GCF_047967505.1 of Dipteris shenzhenensis. NCBI lineage: Eukaryota > Viridiplantae > Streptophyta > Polypodiopsida > Gleicheniales > Dipteridaceae > Dipteris > Dipteris shenzhenensis. The sequence continues at coordinate 51,781,237 of NC_141602.1, read as the reverse complement.
AGAAAAGGACTCGAGCAGAGCGGAATCCTCCGTATGTCATGTTGCCCTGGCTGGTGCATAGCCGGTGATGGGACGCTGGCGCCCGTCAAGGGGTGCCGTGCGTCTCGATCTCCTGGACGAGGCTCGACACAAGACTAGAGCCACCGTGACTCCCATGGGACGTATCCCGGGTCTAAACAATGACGGGAGGTCCCCCAGAGTGATCTGTGTCTCTCCTCGATGTCTCCTGTGTCGTGCTACGATCGTCGGGTCGGGGTCTCTGTCACGTCTGCGGCTAGAGACTGGACAATCAATGGCACTCGATGGGAAGAACTCCGTGATCCTGCTCTGAGAGTTGCTGATGATGTGGCCAAGCCTCGTCGCCTGAGTAAGTACTCTCTGTGTCGGACCCCCTTGTGAATAAAGACCGCGAGGCATCTCTGATTTGGGTAGGCAAGGAATCTGGAAAGGAGCCCGGAGCCATCTCTGAAGAGGCAGTGGTAGCAACCTCGGATCTCGTAGTACACTGGGCACCTGAAAATAAAATGCTCCTTCGACTTAACCTCCTGACAGTCGCACAATACGCATAAGCGATGCTCCCTAGGAATCCCCTCTACTCTGCCGCTCTCTATGCGGAGGCGGTGTGATGATACCTGAAATTGTCCGATGGAGATCCGTAGTGAGTGAGGCATATGAAGCTTAGTGTACCCCGGTGGTGGATCAATCCCTCCTCCGAAATACGAAGACAGTAGTCTCTGTAGAAACTCAGCTTCACTGGGAGCTCCCTCGGCTCCAACCAGGTCCTAAAGGTGTGTAGCTGTAGGAGATCCTCTCGAATGACCTGGTTGGTGTGTGGCCCAATCGGGATGGTGGGTGGGAGTACCGGAGGGGCATCTAAACTGTACTGAAAAGGAGGTATCCTATCGATATGGAACCCTAGTCTCACAAACCATCCGTGAGTCCGTGCATACCAGCATCGCTCGTCTCCCTCTGCTGCCAACCTCATGGAGGAATCGAGAGCCAACCATGGCAACCTATGTCTCCTTGATGTGCAGTCCCCATATGATCTAACTCGGTGTAGATATGTGATGGTCTGAAAGGCTGCATCTAGCTGGAGTGGAGAAGCACCAAACTCGGCCTGAATGATGTGGTGTGGTACAGACGGTTTCCCCCGAATCATCCGTGAGAGCATGAGGATCTGCAGGCGCTCCACCAGTGTCCACTCTATCTCTGACGTGTCAGGCCCCCAACAAGGGCTGCCATACATACCGGCTGGTCGGACCAAGGAGTCGAAGAGAAAAGCCTTCGTCCGAGGGTCCTGAAATTGGGAGTGAAAGCATTGTCTCTCTAGCCGAGCCAGTGAGGCATATCCCCTGCTCAGTCTAGCCTGCATCGCTGGTCTCATCGTGAAGATCAGGCCGAAGAAGATGGCCCCCAAGTAAGTGTATGAGGATACGATCACCGAAAGTAAAAGTAACCTGCTTCCGTTGCATGTTTGCTTGAGAGGTGTTAAAGGTCATGACCTTGGTCTTGCCAAGATTGACCTCCAAATCATGGGATAAACAAAAAGCCTGCAGTGCATCCAGGTGTCGCTGGAGCCCCTTGGGTGTGGACAACAAGAGTGCCACGTCATCTGCATAAAGAAGAATCCTAATGATGATCCCGACAAGTGAGCAACCGGTCCCTCCGAACACCCCCACGCGTCAACCAATCAACCATAATGTACAGGGGTCCCACTCCCCGCCCCATAGCCATGCAGAGCCTCCCCTTCACCCAAAAAGAGCCGGCTACAATTGCCTATGGGATTAATCCCCAAGGCCTTCTGCCACATGTCACTGAGCGTCAAGGGCCTCCAAGTATCCAATAACCATATATATTAACAAGAGGGGTTAGGACCACACAAAGGCAATTTCCAACACCCCCCCATGGGCCTAGCACCACAAGAGAGAACTGGCCAGCCAAATATTGCTGACCACCCATGCAGAGCCAGATCAGCCTCAAACCACACAGGGCACATCAACGGGAACCACCCACTCAAGGCACGGCTGACCCGTATTAAATGCCGCACCATTCATTGATGCTGAGCAGGCCATTAATTCCCACACCACCCGCCACCTTTGAAATTTCTGCAGTTAGCAACCACCCGCAATCATAGCGCACGCAACGGCGCCACTTCCCACGCACGCGTAGTTGGACAATCCACCACGCCACAGAGCACATAGTACACATAGTGTGCGCCGCCACAGACAACCAATTATCAATCAAAAATGCAGCACAATTGCCACATGTTTGCAACAGAGTCCGCATGCCTGTCGCCTCCTCTCCGTTTTAGAGATCTCAACCGATGCTGGCACATGTCGGCCATAGGAATGCACCGGGTACGAGGGTCCCATTCCCCACGCCATAGCCATGCAGAGCCTCCCCGTCAACCAAAAAGAGATGGCTAGGATGAAGGGGAGGGATTCTTCCCTTTCTTTATATCCAAGGTGCACAAAATGTCACAATTGCCTATGGGATTAATCCCCAAGGCCTTCTTGCACGTGTCAAAGCGCATCGAGGGCCTCCAATTATCCAATAATCATATATATTCATGAGGGGGGTTAGGACCACACAAAGGTCCCAAAGGCCCACAATTTCCAACAACACCGCAGGGCATCGTGCCATGAGAGACCTTCGAGTTTGAAGGAACAAAAGAAACCCCAAGAACCACCCGAGCCATCGTCAAGAGCAATCTCATATGTTTTGGTCATATCTTCGGGCCTCACAGATACTTTACAAGCACCTTCTTTGAGACATTTCTTTTCGAGGTCTGAAGAAGAGCATTATCTTCCAAGAACTACGTAACACATTATTTAGGTTGCATCATTTCTAAGGATGGGATACAAATGGAACCTACTAAAATACAAGCCATAGAAGAATGGTTCGAGTTGAGAAGCACACATGAAGTACGCATCTTTATGTGTCTCTATTCCTATTATAGGAGGTTTATCAGGCACTTTGTTGATATTGCTGCTCGACTTCATGATATGACTAAGATGTATGCAGCTTTCAAATGGGATGAGCGACAAAAGACAGCATTTCCCACTCTCAGGGGGAAGCTGACTACATAACCCATTCTTGTTGTCCCTGATCTGTACAATCCCTTTGATGTGGATTGTGATGCATTTGGAGAGTGTGAAGAACCAACCTTCTCAAGAATGCAAATGTGTGCAATGCATGCAGAATTTGAATGCCAATTGGCCCTCCAATGGGGAAGAGCGACCTCGTGAGAGTACTTGTTTCTATTTTCGACCTACATGCAAGTGTGTGAGATGGCGCATGAATGCAAGGTGAAATTCACAATGAAAGGGTGATACCCTTTCATTAATGTCCCTTGAGATCACTCAAGTTCCATCTTCACATTTACACCTACCTACCCTTAGCCTATGACCCACCACCCATGCATCTACCATTCAATGCACCTTGATGCACCCTTCCCTTCCTATTGCCCCTAGGACCTAGACACGTGTGCACATTTTTTATTAATAGAATAAGTGTCTCGTGTCCAAATTCGATGCCGTCTGAAGCAATGGCTCAGCTCGACTAGACCCATCGGTCTTCCGAAGAGACTAATAAAATTTCTTTCTTTCTTTCTTTAGCTATAGTGCATTCCATAACCACTTGGAAGAATTATCTTTTGGGAGCTGATTTTAAGGTTAAGACAGACCATCAAAGTCTTAGGTATTTTCTAACACAAACTAAGCTCTCACAGAAGCACATGAAATGGGAAAATTTGTAGTCCGTGTTTCATTTTCAAATTGTTCATACAACGAGAGCTCAGAATCGAGTGGCAAATGCCTTGTCTAGGAGACCAATGATGACGCTTCACTTCAGTCAAGAAGTCTTGGTTTCGGCCAAGAAGGGTTGACTTTGAGCTGACTTTGATCAGAGAGATTAGACTATGGTCAAGAAGCCTTCGCTCCGTTTCAAACTCCTTGACCATGGTCTAAGAGGATAGACCCTGGTCAACCAGACAATTTATGTTATGTGCATCAGTTTTGCATGGTGGGGATGCCCACAAAGACTAGGATTATGTAGATTTTTTGTTGTTCTAAAGACCAAAAATCTACACAGAAAATAAAAGAGAAAACAAAAGAGAAGAAAAAATAGAGGTAAACAAAAACTTTAATGAAAAACAAAAGGAAGACATACTTAGCAAGCAAAGCAACACTTATGTCGACATCAGTGTCCAAAGACTAGGATTAGTCTAAGATTTGATTTCTACATGTAAGAGCTAACAATTAACGGGTGCCATGGTTGAGTACCTCGAATTAATTGTGCAGGTTCCAAGAGTGGTTTGTTACCCTATTTTGATAGAGCACAGCTACAATTTGGGAGATGCCCACTGCTGCATGTGAACACGGGCTTAAAGAGCTCGAGAAGATGCCACATCATGACATGTAACTAGAATTCTTACAAGAGGCAATTGCCAATTTGGGGGACTTGGGTCTCTCCACTCTCTTGTAATCTCAGTTTCATAGTTTATTACGCAGCTTTATGCTGCAAGCTTTGTACTTAGATTTTTATCAAGTAATAAAGATTCCTTTCAAGGGGCCCAACCGTTTGGTTCTGGGCCCTAGAGCTGTGTCTTGCTCTTCTATTCTCTCCCCGTTCCTGTGATTGTTGATGGTGCGAGTTGTGAGCAAGAAGCTTGCCCTTAGCGTTTGCAGCTATGTACTGAGGAAGGAGACGAACATGACTTGACTTTGTGTGTAGATGCCTTGAGTCCCGGAATGTCGTCCTTGGTATCCAATCCTGTAAAAGGTGATTGTATTGAGAATAGAAGCTTACGAGCAGGGGTCGCACCTTCACCCCTAGTCCAATGTCCCGTGTACTTCCATTTTGGATGTTTTCAGTGTGGTGAAACTTAAAATTTGTTGCGTTAATAAATTATAACTAAGTTCTGACAATTCAAAGTAACGGCTGCTATCTATCGCTTCACTCTCGTTTTAAATGTTCAGCCCCATCTACACCTCAGTAAAATGGTGGTGTTGAGAGAAAAAATAGGTCTCTATTGGAAACGACCACATGCATGACCAAAAGTCGCTACACAGGTTTTGGACGAAGGCAATAATTGAGAGATGGTGGAGCAAGAGAAAGCATGGAGCTCTCTTGAATGACGTTGCAAGAATGAAGATACAAGGGGAGTCAACATGAAAAAAGCCTAGATTCCTACTAAATGTGATTAGGAGAAAATACCTTAGACGAAAAAGGTGCCCCTAACCCTCTTTTCTACTTAGTACATTGGCCATTTATTAAATATTACAATATTTTCAACACCCCTTGCAATGGTTGAAAAGATCTACAACATTTTGATGTGCAGGATAGTAGATCAAATTGCTCTCTCCTGCATGCAATCTCTCTCTTGGATATACCTTTGTAAGGCTAGAATATATCCAAACGTACAATTACAATGGCACTCTAACTGTTAGTGAGTATGGGAGCAGATGGCTACAATTACAATGGCCCTCTAAACCCCTCTCTCTATTCTAGTCTTACAAAGGTATATATTTGTGCAATTACAATGGCACTCTAACTGTCAGTGAGTATGGGAGTAGATGGCTACAAACCACCACAAAGATCTTCTGAGCCATTTACATTCTACTATAGTTGTGAAGGCTGCCCTGTACTCAGCTTCAAAAGCCACAATGGATTGTTTCTTGCTCAACCAATAAATGCATGAACTACCAATAAAGAAACAATTTCTGCCGATGGAATGTCTGGTATCATAATCATCAACTAAAAAGGATCAATCTGCAGCCAGAAAGTTTACTGAAGTACTACCCTTGTTTGCATATGATGCACTGGAATCAGAACCGTCATTCCCACTTTCTTCTTCCTTCTTTCTTTCTCCAATCTCTTCCAGCATTCATTGATGTGATGTCCAAGCTTCTTGCAACAATGACATTTATCCTTCTTTTTGGGACTGGCTTATATTTTTTGAATTTTCCTTAATGGCTGAACTGAATCAGTCTTGGACTGAGGGCCACCAAAATGAGACTTGTACATGCCTTTTACCGAAAGGCTTGATCCCCCCATCATACACATCAAAAAACATATTCGCCCCTGTCTGTACTTCATGCAATGACAACCCCACAAATTTCTGGAAAGTGAGTGCCCCTCATAGACAGATTCAGAGAAGTATGAAAAGACAAATAAGACTCTTGCAAAAAATTCAGAGCTGTGGACACAAGCAAGCTGTCATGTATAACCTCATCAAAATTCAGCACTTGTTCTCTAAGATCATTGATCTTAGTCAAATGATCCGGCGTTTAATCAATTTTTTGCAGCTTCACACTGTCAAACTGTCTTTTCAAATAAGAGACCCTTGCCTCATTCTTTGCCTAATACATATTCTCCAAAGGATTCCAAGCTTGCTTGGAAGTCTTGGGAGAGCAGATATGAGGTATAATGAACTCTCTTGAAAGACAACGCAATGAGAGACATAAATGGGCATCTCTGGCATCCCATCCCCTCTAATTCTGGGTAGGAGATGCAGGTGCAGCTGCCTTACCTAAGCTTGCGGGCTATCATAGGGATTTTACCTCCCTGCTGAGGTGTAGAGCAATGACTCCATCTCTTGGACGGACATCTTCACCTATAGCAAACCCCAAAGACTTTGCAACCAACAGATTCTTCACCATAAAACTCCACAGGGAATAATTGGTGCCATCCAATTTATCCTCCTGGGCCAAAACTCCAAACACATCTCCCGAATTTTCCTCAAAAGATTCACCTGCTTTGAATTATACTGCACAAACAAAAATCATTGTTCCACAAGCCAATGCTTGGTAAGGAAAATGCAACCTGACTGTAGCAGTATAGAACTGAACAGAATGGATTATCTGAGTAGTCCAAAAACACTACTGTGCTTCTCTGCTGTGGAGAGGAAAAGTACCAACAAAGGTAACTCCAAATCAAGCTGGAAAACCTGAACAAAAACAGAGCTCTTGGCAGCTTCAAAGAGCACCTGTGTAGAATCACAACTGCCCCAAAAATGAAATATTTGCTGTATATTCCTTGAAATGAAACAGCTCAAAAGCCATTCAAATGACTGCAAGGTAGATACAGCTGTTTCACAGCTAGTAGGGCCTCATAATGACTGTTGCTTGCTTCAAAATGAATGTGCAGAAGGTCGCGTCTGTACCGACAGCACTGAATAGATGCCTGCACCCTGAAATCAGCTGAAAAGCTAGACTAATGGCCTCCAATAGCAGTGCCTGGCTGGCTCGAGTTCTTCTGAGGCTGTAGGCAATATCAGCTGCAGTAGAAAAGCAGCACAAAATCTGGGAGCAAAACATGTTGAAATCAGACCTGAGGCTGCAGATAAGATAGTGCAGGAATTTCAGCGGCGAAACTGGTAATTTGGTGCCATCCAATTTATCCACCTGGGCCAAAACTCCAAACACATCTCCCGAATTTTCCTCAAAAAATTCACCTGCTTTGAATTATACTGCAAAAACAAAAATCATTGTTCCACAAGCCAATGTTTGGTAAGGAAAATGCAACCTGACTGTAGCAGTATAGAACTGAACAGAATGGATTGTCTGAGTAGTCCAAAAACACTACTGTGCTTCTCTGCTGTGGAGAGGAAAAGTACAAACAAAGGTAGCTCCAAATCAAGCTGGAAAACCTGAACAAAAACAGAGCTTTTGATCTCTACTTGGCAGCTTCAAAGAGCACCTGTGTAGAATCACAACTGCCCCAAAAATGCAATATTTGCTGTATATTCCTTGAAATGAAACAGCTCAGTCAAAAATTCATGGCCAGCATAGCCTCTGTGACAAAGGACGAGCAGAAAGCGCGGCCTTGGCCAACAACCGACAAGGTGGTGCCATTAAAAGGGAGGCATGATGCTTGTCATTGCGGCATGAAGAAGAGAGTTGAAGTGGCAATTAAACCTTTTTTTTTTCCTTAAAGAAAAGGACTTCCATTAATGCTTTAAAAAACCAACAATACCAATCAACAATCCAAAGGCAATGATCATGGGGAAAGGAGAACCCAGCTCTCTGCATAGGAAATCTCTAGAACATGGGCTAACAACCACGATGGAGGTCTACCCATCCAACGAATACCTCTCACCATAATGACATAGATCATGGGGAAAGGAGAACCCAACTCTCTCCATAGAAAATCTCTAGAACAAGGGTAACAACCACGGTGGAGGTCTCTACATCCAACGAATACCTCTCGCCATAATGGCATAAAATATACTTATGGGCCAAGCCTTGCAAAAACGCTCTCGCCTTTTGGCCATCACTCTAGAACATGTAGTCCCGGACTCTTAGATGGCATGCATAGTGTAAATGATATCCTCCAGATGGCAACAAGGGTGCCTGCCGTGGGAACCTCATGGCCTCCCATCACAAAATTGTACCGGGCAACCCAGATGTTCCAGCCAATGTGCTGGACACCGTCTCCCATACACTATCCTCAGGTGAAGGCAAAGGGCACAAACGGTAAGGCTACACGCATGCAGGACATTTGGTGTGCATGAGTGCATGCAAGGTTGCATGCATGTTCTAGACAATCCACAAGCACTTGTACATTCTACTTGCAAGGTTGCATGCATGTTCTAGACAATCCACAAGCACTTGTACCTTTTCTAACACCTAATGTTCTAAAAGTACTTTTCAAGAACTTGCAAATACTTTTCAAGGATATTCCGCCATAAAGATTGCCTCAGTGAACCGCGTAGCTTACATGACATCTTGTCCTAGATGTGCCAAAACCCTACAATCCACCCTTGCATGTGTATACCTAGATGAATCCAGGAACATTCCCAAACTCATCCTCTAAAAACACAACATAGTGCAGTTTCAATCTCATGATAGTCACTCACAAGGTTAAAAACCATAAACTCCATCACATAGCAGGGACTAGCTACTATGACATCCGCATTGACATCATCAGTGCCCACCAGTGGGGGTAGACCATAGTATAAAAACATGCTCTCACACACAAATCCACACAGACACACATACTTGAGCATCCATTCATACAAAGTCTTCGTACTGAGTTTCTGTCGGCACTCCGGAGGTGAAGGGCAGACTCAGCTATGATGAAGGCTAGCACTAAAGGAGAAGGCTAATCAAAAAGTAGCCCAAAAACTCTTCATTCAAGCTACAACCCTTGCATGTGTTTTCCAAAACTGTTGGCCATCTCTTTCTACTTCCGTCTCCCTACTTCAACGTTCAACTCTTTTGTCCAAGATTCCATCCTCTTACACATGCAATCAAATTCGACTATTTCTGATTCGTTTTCTCTTCTCAACTTCGTGCGTTCTCTATATCTTGGAACTTTAGAGGTTTGTGAATTGTGAATTCCTCCATGTATGCTTTTGATGAATTGTCGTTAAGCATTGATTGTCTATTTAATGTTTCTTGCATGCAATGGCTTATAGGAATCTCTATATATATATATATATATATATATATATATACAGATGAATCCAAAAACATGCCCAAACTCATGCAATTTCATTCTCATGACAGTCACAAGTTGGAAACCATAAACTCCATCACACATAGCAAAGACTAGATACTATGACATCCCAATTAACATCATCAACGTCCAACAATAGGTAGAGACCGTAGTATGAACAAATGGTCTCACATACCTATCCACACACCCATACATACTTGAGCTTCCATCTATACAAGGGTCTTCAAACTAATTTTCTATCAACACTTCAAAGGTGAAAGGCAAACTCAGCCGTGACAAAGATAGCACTAAGAGAGAAGGCTTATCAAAAGTAGTCCAAATTCTCTTTATTCAAGCTACAACTATATGAGAAGACTACACAATTTCATTTAAGTCTCTCCCAAACAAGCATTGCTAAGCAAAAAAGGCTTACACAATCTAGCTAATAGGGCATTTTGCAAAAGCTACCTTGGCTAGCATGATATTGAAGATACATGGCAATTTCAAGCATAAGCAACAATGCAAGATCCATCAATTTTTCGTTTGAGAACTTAGTCTAGACAACTAGCTTCTAGCTAGCTCTAATGCCATCTAAAGGCCGCCATCCTGGACTAATCACCTCCAGGAGATACAAAGAGAATAAATGACACGACAACTATGGTGGGCAATGTGGTAGAGAGAATGCAACGTGAGATTTACAATGAAAGGGTGATACCCTTTCATTAATGTCCCTTGAGATCACTCAAGTTCCATCTTCCCATTCACACCTACCCTTATCCTATGATCCATGCATCTACCATTCAATGCACCTTGATGCACCCTTTTCTTCCTATTGCCCCTAGGACCTAGACACGTGTGTGCACATTTTTATTAATAGAATAAGTATCACATGTCCAAATTCGATTCCGTCTAAAGCACTGGCTCCAGCTCGACTAGTCCTATCTACTCAGATGACCCACCGCCATAACAAATCGGTCGGTGTCCATCATAAATACAAATACATGTTACACCATTGGCGTATAACATAATAATAATGTTTTAATGTCTACTAATCACAGATTAGTGATTTCTCTTGTCATGACAGTTTCCTCCAACCGCCCCCAAGCCAAAGGTCAAAACCACTGCTTGAGCGTAGTTCGTAGGTAAGCCCTAGTGTCCCATATCATGAAGACACACCTCAACGCTATCCTTAGCATGAACTAGCTCGTTAAGCCCCCTAAAAGATCTAGGCTATCTCATGTTAATAGTCTACTTTTATAGCCCCAACCATGTGACTATCATTAGCCAAACCCACACTTAATCCCTAACCTTTCATTACATGCAAACTCACCCTGTCCTTAGCCTGTTGGGATTATGCACCTAACCAATACTAAGACAGCCAAAGTAAACTCCGAGACATAACAAGAACAAACACCTGTTTATACCAAGTGATTAGTCAAGGGTGCATATCATTGTCCGTGTCCTATGTCCCATTTTTTGTCAAGACTTCTATTCTTATAGGTAACGTATTGTAAAAGAGCTTTGGCGCTTTTTGGTGCGGTCATTGGCATCAACATATCTCGATTGTCCTATAGCACATTTATAATCAAAAGCATGCTAGATGTTACAAAGTTGTGTCAAGGATGTCCTTCATTTTAAAGGTAATATAATAGCAAGTGTATCCAAAAGTTAATAATCTGATAAACATAATGTCAAAATGTTTTATACTACTAAAATGTAATAAGATCCTTAACGTGATTGTAAGAGTAAACAAACCAAACCGGTCCAGATCATGGCGCCTTACATACAATCCTTAAGGCTCCTCTCCCCCCCCCCCCTCCCCAAACCCAAAAATAAGGCTTATTGATGTTGCGAACTGCATCTCAATGTGTATAACATCTGAATTTGTATGGGGGCATAAACCTTGTCTTAAACATCCGGCATGCAAACAAAAGAAAGATGGCATACCAGGATACTGAATAAGTGCTTGGAATCCTGCATTCTTCTCAAAAATTGCTATCTTTTGGACAGTCCCAAATGCAGAAAAGACCTGTCAAATCATTCCAGTGCTTGCTGGTTTAAAAAACAGCATAATTGCAATTCACAATAAATAACATGCATCAGGATTCAGCCCACCGTATGTAGAACCTCAATGGTAACTGCATACTGCATATTTTCGATAGAAGCAAGCAACACATTGCTTTCCGGCTCTTTCCTCTTCCCATCTGGTCCTACACCAAGCTGTTGGGAAAACAGAACAGAACAAACAAGAAACGACATCAGTCCAAAAGCAGTATAGTAGAAGTCCTCTACTTGGATGTAAGGTATTGAGTACCATGACTTAATATCCACTAGAATATTCTAATTTATCACCTGTCCATTCATATCAATGGCAGAAGGCGCAATCGGTAAGTATGGATTTGTGTAGTCCCTGGACAATTAAAAATTGTGAGAACACAGCAACTAGCAGTACTTTACTTTTAGACAGGTAACCAGCATCTCTGCTCCTCAAAACGGAGCACCTATTGCCTCTGGCAGTAAAGCAGTGACATGCAGAATGCCAGCAGTACAGCTTTAAAAGATCTGTATAGGCCTTTCCTATATATTCCAATCAAGCCACACCTCGAGTAACAATCAAGGGACAAGACACTTCCATGACTGTGGAGGACCCTAATTACCTGCTTCGATGACTCTGAAACTTCACATTCAAATCAACATGCGCAGAAAAAGAAATACGCAAATGACACGAAGCCACATGTTCTGGAAGTAGGTACCTGCAGCCAAACAGCATCCACAGTTGTGCTGCATGTATAAATCAAAGTAAATAACGATAAAATACTTCATTTAGACAAGTGGAGAACTACCGAGGAATGCTTCGTCCATCAAGTGCTGATTTGGCCGATGCTGCTGTATTGGGGTCAACAAACTGAACTAATGCCTGGTTTGACAAGGAGACACATCAGCGACTTTGGAATTCAGTCAATGGGGCAGTCCAAATTACAGGTGCAGTTGATCCAATGAAAATACCTGGAAACCTGCACTTTTTTCAAAAGTCGCAATCTTTTGCACAAATCCAAAGGCAGAAAAGACCTGTGGCAGCATTACAACCATTTTAGCCCTTTCCGGAAGTTCCATACTTGTAATCAGAATAGATCCAAGATTTTGGTCATTAAAAAAGTGGAAGACCAATGGCATTTCAGGTAAACAAGAAGGAAATAACTGCTTAGCGGTTCTGGAAGTATGTAACACAAAAGCTAAACTAGGGTTGTGAAAGCTTTACAAAGAAGACTGAAACTGGCCAAACATCGTGAATAGAGAGTACTACAAGTGAAACAATGCACCATGGGCTGGACCTACACCGAATCTCTAAGAACAGCGTCACAATGCTTAATAAACTTTTACACATCACCTAGTGAACATTTAATGCCATGCCAGCAGATGGCCTTGGGTGATGAAAAAAAAAAGACATGCTACTTCAGTTCCGAACACAAGCAAGCAACACCAAACATTGACTGCGAGTACAATGGCCTATCTACCTCACATTGTAGCGCTCAAGACGGAACACAAGTTGTAAAGACAACCACATAGGGTTTTAATTCAACTCCACTCCACTTTTCATTCTCTGGTCTTCGTGAAAGTCAAATTCTTTCAGGCTGTAGAGGAGAGATCACGGAGATATACCCACAACAATCTCATCTCATAAGTTGTAGGGTTAGGAGCAGGAAAAGGGCAAGGTTAGGCAAAAGGGAACGAAACAAACACAAGTGCGCTTTCTCCCATGCAGTAGTCTGCCATCGTAGATGTGTCCCAAACATGGACCTGTTGATCCATGTAGCGTTATGTCAAACAAAAGCCAGGCATCAAGTAAAACCCCTTAAATGTAGCTGAAATACACAAGACAAACCACATGAGAAGCTCTGGATACTGTGTAGTGTTCCAGGAAAACGAACTCAAGCCAAATTGACATTGAGAGGAATAATCCCCCCCATCCTTTTTGCTGAGGGAAGATTTTGATCACAAGTTTTTTTAGTTTCCTTAAGCCTATTTCTAAAAACCGACAGGCCAAGGTAAGTAATCTTACCAAATGCAAAACATCGATACTGACATCGCCAGCCTCTACACCCTCAATAGTAACCAATAAAACATTGCTGGCTACATCCCCTGAATTTTTGCTGTTCACTATTTCTTGCCTGTTGGAGTACTGCAAGTAGACGGTCTTTCCCCGGACTTGAGCTGGCTCAGAAGAGGACGCGTAATATGAAACCATTGAGATAGCTTGGTTTAAATCACCCTGCAAAAAATCCTTGGATGGTTGGCATACGTACATTCAATTTCGACCAGGAGTTATCTTCACAAAAACCTTTGAAAAAGAAAATCTCGTCGTTATCCTTAAGAATGAGTATCGTAGTCTGCCATCGGGCAAGGTCTGGCAAGCAAGGTGTGGCAACCAACGAAACAATGCCCAACAAAGAACGCCTCCCTAGGCGCAATACAGCCTAAAACGTCGATAACCTCGTAGACCCTAACCCTTGCGTTGTGACAAGAGATGTTAATGACAAGGAGCGATGACTTACAAACTCCACAAATGCTTGATTGCGGTTGGCACCAACATTGCATTTGGTGTTGACAACTTTACCAAAGGGCTTGCAGAGTTCCACAAGCTCTTCCTCGCTGCACTCCCAAGGCAAGTTTCTGAGGTGCAGCACCTTCGAGGGGGGTTGCGTGTACCGGAACTGCGGCTGTGCAGAAGCAGAGCTCATGGTGCCAGGGGAGAAGAAAAAATGAGTGTCCTGCAGAGCTTCGAAAGCAAAATGGGAATCGAACCGTAGCTGCAAAGGGGAAGGGAGCCAGAAAGGATGAAATCGTCGAAATGAGGGAGGCAAAATGCTGTGAAAAAATGCAAACGGTAGCAGATCCACAACTGCCAAGGAAGGATAGAGCTATGGGAGGAAGCTAGCGGTAGATGAGGAAACCCCAATTCGAGAAAGATAGAGAGCAAAGAGAGCTACAAGCCCAGACAGAACATTGCCACCCATTAAGTTATTTTATGGGGTCGTTCACTAACAAAGAAAAGAAACCAAAACGAAATCTCTCATCACAATTTCAATTCTTTTGCCCTCTAGGTCCAAGCGCTCTCTTCCTAACAATAACGAGTAACCTGACCCGTCTACGACGAGTTAAAGACCCGCTCTGCTGGGTCTCAAGGTTGGGATCCTTAGGTTCCTTGAAGTTCAAGGAGTAAAATTTCAGGTTTTAATTTACAAATCTTTGTATTTGAATGCTTTTAACAAAATTATCAAACTGGATCTTTAGCATTGCCTTTAGTGATGTTTTAGTAACATTGCATCTCTCTCTCTCTCTCTCTCTCTCTCTCTCTCTCTCTCTCTCTCTTTCTCTCTCTCTCTAAGTTTACATGTCTCAACGTTTGTATGCTTACAAATTTTCAAACCAAATCCCAATGAAGCCCCAACACACTAATATCTAAATGCAAGCGACATACTTAGTATACTTCAAACGATACATCCGAGAGCAATGTATAAAATGAGAATATAATATGTGCATAAGTTTCCCAGAGACAAAACCCCAAAGGCCACATAGTCCCTGTATCCTAAAAAGAACATAGAGGTGCTATGTGGTCTAATGATCCCAGCAACTCCTTCGGGAACCACACCACAAAATCCTAAGTGTATCCGTCCCCCAAAAAGAAGGTCGCAGATATGGATAGATAAACATAGAAACAAAGCCATTTATGAGGTCCACCCATAAAGGGACAACGAAATGAACTACCCTGATCAAAAAAGCATGCGTCTATTTACTGCAGTCTCACATGGGAGTCGTTCACGGTTGTACTCTAGAGTCTCAGAAATCCATATCACACCTATGCAAGGCAAATAAATCAAGTTAAAGAATTACAATTACCAAACCAAAAGACTTTTGCAACTTATTAGTTAGAATAGGAGAACGGATGAGGTGTAAGAATTGATATATATATTCTCCATTTTCCCTGCGAAAGAAAGCATTCCATCCGACATGCTCTTCTTAATCCAAAAAGTACACAGAGATCCTCTGAGGTCCATTGGCCCCCGCAACTCGCCGAGTAAGGATACGATAGTATCAAGACATGATCTTGGACTTGGAGCTCCAACAAAAAACTCGAATCGGAAACGAATCTATAAGAAAAAATAATATTAATCTTACACACTAATCCGTAGCCGAAATCAGTCTCACTTATTGCAAAAAAAATAAAGCCATAAAGAGGATAGTTTATTCACCCAAGATAAGATGCAACTCTAGCAAGATAAGATGGTATCACCGGAGCTAACCAATACCTGGGACTTGTATATTTCTAAGTATCAACAAATATATATTATTAAATAGGCCAGGTTAGCATTTAGCTATTAAACAAACATGTACCTCTGATATTAGCCGCTGAGTTGGTGGTGAATGTGAATGATTCATCTATCCTACCATATTGCAATAAAGATACACAGTGTCAAAGTATACACAGAGGAGAAAACCACTGGAATCACCAAACCATAATATTTAGAGAATATACTATGCACTTTATAATATGATAAAGACAATATGAATGGAATTTAGTCACCAAAGAAATGGTCCTCAAATGGTTTCACAAATGGGCACGAACATGCTTATGTGGCATCCCAATAAAGTTTGGGCAGAGGATTTTTCTTGGGTGGTAGTCCAGGACCGCCGAAAAAAAAGCCAAGAGTAGAGAATTTGCTATGATAACCACTTGGCCACTTCTCATTTGCTAATATAGTTAAATTTATATGTTTGTCCAATGCTCGTTTGTGAAAGTGCTTATGCCCAAGCCATCAGACATGTATGGCCAATGGTCTAATATCCGACACCTGTTTGTGAAACCTCCCTTAATGGAGGCCTCACCCAAGAAGTGATTTTAGCACTAGGTTGAGAACTTCGAAATCCTGCTTTCTTTTTGCGTTCTGATTTCGGTACTCGCCATTTCTATTTCCAACTTTTGATTTCCCACTTCTATTGATGCTCCGATTTTTGGATTCTTTGTAGATATGATGAGTATGGCTGAGCCTCACGTTACCATGGTGATTCCTCCTTTGTTCTATCTAGATAATTTCTTGTATTGGTAGTTTATTGTTTTGTGTTTTTAAGAGATTGTGGTGCAAACATTGTTAACAAGTTGTTGTAGTTGTGTATCATTGTTCCATGTGTCTGACGAATTCTCGTACAGATGTTGTCAAAGATTCCACCAAGGATGAAGCAATAGTGGCTATTGCTAAGGGGAAAACCAAAATTGTTGAAAATGCAAATGGACCATATGACAATAATAACGAGGTGCCTTTCGAGGTAAGCTACAAATTTTCCATTGGGTTGTTGATGGAGCCATTGCTTCTGTTTGAAGCTTTAGCCATATTAGGATCATCATTGTCTCTGAAATGTGTCTGACAGTGTTGAAAGAGCCGATATCGAAGCTACGGCACTCTGGCATGCATTCTGATTCTTGGTATAGATTATAGTTTTATATGTTTTGCGGAAGGGTTCCGTTTGTATTCGGGATGTTCTCTATGTGCATCTCCCTTCCGTGCCCTTCCATTTCTCTTTCTCTCTCTTCTCGCTTCTCCCTATTCTCTCTCACCCCTTCATCCCCTCACTCCTTCATCACCATCAGTAGATAGCCCTGTGATTCCTGACGCAAAGAAACCAAAGTGCGTAACTTCAACCTTCAAGTCTGCTTATGCGCAAGCTTCGAAAATAATGGTTTGTGAAACAACTGTTTGGTTTATCTTGTCATGTTGAGTTGGAATAGAGGGGATTCAAAATTTTACTTTGCACAAGAGTGTAGTTCAAGAAATCAAAACTCCTTTTTTTTTTAGAGTTCACCACAAATTATTTATTTTCATAAGTTGTACACAAGTTAGACATGGGATAATATAGTTTGAACATGGCTAGGCAAATCAAGGTTTACTCACAACATCATTAATTCAATATTTCAACAAGCTCAAGCTTATCACATAGGATCGACAAGAGCAAAGGAAAGAATCAACTTGACATAGCAAATAATGCGAATGCTGAAGCGCAAGAAGGTGTAGTAATAGTCCTAGCAGAGTTAGGTTTGGTACACCCAAACAATCTCCCAATTCTCCCTATAGATGCATTGTCAGAGTATGTGCCATAATGATTTTCTTTTGAAGGAAAAATTTTAGGAAAATATGGCACGCTTTTGCAGCAATTGTTTGATACTGTCATTACGCCTGCTGCCATTGCACATAGGGTTATCTTTATTTTCTTGCTGTACATATTTCCTTGGGTTTCGAGCGCTACTTCAAGAAGTGTTTAGTTTCTACAAGACAAACAATCTTCATTGTGCATAAAGATTGCAATAAATGGAATTTAGAAGTTGTTCAACTTTCTAGATTCGGTCGGGTAAAGCCGTTGAAACATGCATGCTCTGTTTCTATCGTTCTCTCTTGCATAAATAAACACATTTTCCAAGTTCTTGTGTTGATAAAAATTATGCCCATTGTCTTTACCATCTGCTATTGGGAAATGCTGCTATGCATACTCTATTTTGTGCACCATTAAGCAAGGCCAATCTGATTTAAACAATTGCATGTGGAAAAAAAACAAAGTTTGACTTTAAATGTGACTGTGACAAAAAATAAAATTAAAAAAAGATAAACTGTGGACCTGATGCTTGACCTTAGTCCATGCAATGCCGAAATGAATGCAGATTTCATGGTTGAATGCCCTTCCAACACAAATGTGCCTACCTACTTGCTTGCATTTTATTCGACATATGAGTACAAAGCCTTGCTAGACATGATGCAAGACCACATGTTCCATGGAAAACTTATTTCTTCATTAAGTTGGCCCGACCTTGGCAACTTTATGGAAAAGAAGAGTGACTTTGCAAAACATAGACATGCCATCACATAACTTTTACAAAATTCTTCATGCTCACACCCTATGGTGATTGATTGCTTGAGAACTTTCCATGAAAAGTTCGCTGATTGTTTTAGTTTTCTTATTTACTGGTGCGCAATTCGTGCATGGTATGATGATTAGACACTCAAGAAAAAACAATACACACTCGCTATTGTTAGTTGAATCAATGGTGCCAAAGACAACTGTCCCATTACTTCCAAACATGAGGAAATGAGCTTATGGCATGTGGACAGTAAAAGATGAACAAAACCTACTTAACATGATCAAAGCATATCCCAGGGAGCCCACAAGAACAATTGCAACAATTTTCGAACAACAGCATTGCCCAAGGAAGTACAGTACAAAAAGTGTGTGTAGCAAAATATACAAGATTTACTCAAGTACTTCTTGTGGCAACCATTGGCAAGTGCAGAGCCCTGCAGTAATTGTACTAACCAACATTGTTGAGTTTGGCATCCCCATCATTACCGGTACTAAAAGAGGTCTCTCAACAAAGAAGAGAAGCAACAACAAAGCACAAACAAGGTACCGTAAAAAAAATAAAGACACTCGGTTTCGCATGCTATTGATGCTACGATTGTCTAACGATCAAGTCAAAAATGAAAGTTACAAGCAACGACCACGAAGTTTTCATGAAAAACAAGAACTTATGCTCGAAATCCACAATGATAAAAGGGCGATACTTTTCCCCCTTGTGCCACGACCAAATTAAAAGAAAACTGTGCCAAAATTTTCTTGTCACGGCATGACATTCCCTGCAAAGACAAGATATACGTCCTTTTGGACAAAGTAGATGAACGACTGATCTCCATAACAATACCTTTCAGCCAAATCTGTGAATTGACATACGAAGGCCAGCTTGGCATGGTAGTGTTGTCAGCTTATTTGTAGATGTTGATAGGGCCCAAAGCTTGTTGCCCTGCTTCATTGATGATACCACAATTGTAGTGGTTCCAATAAAGCAATAGTTACAATATAACCGTAACTACACTAGCGGGTTCATATGCCCAACTATTACAATGCATGCATTGCATGAGTTATTGGACAATCCCCTCTACAAAGAGAACAATGTCAAGGTCAACACAATGTGGACACAACATATCAAAAACCTCCAAAACTTTGACAAAAACAAAGAAACTAGGACAACAACAACAAATACCGAATATGTTGAAAAGACATACAAATTAGTGCACGGAATATACACAGCTCAGCAAGTGGTAGATTTTGAAGACAAACCAATAGTGGTTGCTCCATCAGAAGGGCTAGCCTTTTTTATGACAAGCACGCTAGGATTCCCAACATTGTCCTATGGACACAAAAGATTGTATGAGACATCATCAAACATAAATTACCAAGACATTGTAAAATGGGAGCTCAGGCAAAAAGATCATTGATTCACATTTTGTTTCGACAACTTTATTTTTAAATTCATGAAGGTGTTGGTTCGATAGGTACTATCTTCAGGTTGGGTACAAATGCACAAGGGATCAATTTGCAAGCACAAACTGCATTAGTGGACACAAACATTGAACCATTGTTGAAATCTAGAATAGGGTACATGGACTTCATATGTTTGTGCACATCAGTGGACTACAAGCAGAGGCTCAAACAAAATGTCTTCACAATGCTTAGACAGTTGGGTCCTCCCACCTTCTTCATGACTTTCTCCACTATTGAGAAATGGTGGAGCCCATTGTTGTCATGCCTACACAAGCTCTCCAACAACCCGCAAAACAATGAAACCAACAATGCTTCAGATGATGTCCAACACACCATCAGATCAGATCCTGTTATAATAGCACAATACTATACACAAAAGTTCTGAGCGTTGAAGACACTATTATGGCAAGAAAACAACATTTTAGGGCCGACAAAAGACTTCTTTTTGTTATAGAGTTCCAGAACAAGGGTAGCCAACATGATCATGCCTTACTATGGAGTGACAACACTCCGATCTATGGAAAATGTGATGATGAGATCCCAGAAAGGTACATGGATGAGCATATTACAATAAACAGTTCGAAGTTACCACTGCATTTAAGAGACATACATACACACAGACACAGGAAAACATGTGCAAAAAACCCAAAAAAATACTGATTTGGCTTTCGACAGCCACCCATTAAAGGAACTTGTGTGCTACAGCCTCTATGAAACAACTCTCATAAAAACACCCACAAGTGGAACTTTAAAATGGTGTTAACTATGTTATCAGATAAATAAACAACACTGCTTAATTATGATGCATTTCTTAAAAACCTGCAAATGGAATTGGACGAGTACATCCTTGCTCTATGAAGTAGTATCTCTAAACCTACATTATTCTTGAAAAGGCAACCAAAAGACGTAAACACAAACAACTTCAATGCTACAATTTCAGAATTGTGGAAGCAAACACATACATCCAGTTTGTCATGAACTCTCATGGAGCAGCCTCATATTGTACATCTTACATAACAAAATTTGACAAAGAGACAAACAATGCAGTAAAAGCAGCAATCACTTACAATATCCAAAACAACATCCAAGCAAATGAGTGCAGTCAAAAAGTGGGTAATGCAATACTCGACACTCAATAAATCAACGAACAATAGGTTGTGTACCTTTGTCTATCAATACCTCTCACTAGTGCAACAAGGGAGTTTATTTATATAAACACAAGCATTGTTGAAGAACAAACACTTCTACTAAAAAGACGAGCAAAAATTAAAAAGCTAGACCCAACAAGCACAAACATCTTCTTCGATGACATTGTTTCAAAATATCTCAAGCATGGGAAAAACTTGAGACACACATGTTTGGCAAGCTTTGCTAGCAAATTCGCTATAAAAAATGGCATGGTACAACAAAGAAAACATTGCAAAATAACTCATTTTAATAGCTACAACAAAAATACAAAACCAGAAGAACATTATAGAGAATTGTGCTTACTCTATTTGCCATTCGAATCATCTAAACACTCGCTTGAACACATCTCTGCAACTTAGCATGACATGTACATTGCAAATGCATAAATAATCACTGTACCAACAAAGAACTTTTTAACAAGATGTTTTCGCACAAACTTTTTTCTCAAGCAACAACACCACTACAATGTTTGCATCAACAACAACAATAACAGTAAATACGAACACTGACAAGTTTGACCTCCATGGAGAAATGCAGAGTTCAAAAATAACACTAATCAAATACAATACAAACAACACTATCTAGATTATATATTGTCCAACAAGGTATACTACAACATGTTCCAACAAATAAACTTCAACCAACATGCCATAATTGACAATATTCTATTGAAAAAAAGAATGAGACTAGAGGAGAAGTTTCGCTTTTTGATATCCAGTAACAGAGGGTCTAGAAAAACATTCATTGTGATGCTCATTGTACAAGCTTTGTAACGGTTATACTCACACAAACAAACTATAGAGACTGAGTTGCCACGAGCCCTCTTATTAGCTTACACTAGAAAAAATGCAAGAGGAATTAGAGGAAGCACAATACATGCAACTCTTCACTTGCCATTGTTAACAAATACATATACAACTCTTTCGGTAGAGAAGCTACAAACACATTTTGCTATATGTAAGAATGTCGAACTAGTAGTCATTGATGAAGTTTCAATGGTGGGAATAAACACATATGTCACTACCGATATGCGCATGTGTGAAATAAAGCACGACCATGACACACCATTCGGTGGGGTTGACATCCTTTTTTTCGATGATTTCTGCCAAGCAAGCCCCATAAAAGATTCTTGGATATTCTCTCAATAATAAAAACAAACATCGATGCTTGGTTCATATTGGAGAACACACTTACATTACTATGAACTAAAGGAACCAATGCAACAACAGAATGGACCATTCCTTAACTTGCCAAATAAAATTCGTGTTGTTAGAAACTAGGGGCCCATGCTAACAAGTTAAACATTTGTGTCTAATCTCTCAAGACCAACGAGTTTGCATCGTAAACTGGTACATATCCTATGGCACGGAATGGTTGAAGTAGGTTCTCTTTCCACTCATAGATCTTGTCCGGAGTCATGATTGGTATACCATCAACTTTGTGATATGGATAACTCCATGCTAGAGGCAGTCTAGTGCTCTATGCAAGAGGCTCACCCATGTACCAATGAGAGTGAACCCATGAGAACACTGTATGAGAGCTGCCACTTGGGGCTTACGTTGAATCTATCAAACTCTAAACCAAGTCATGTGATGGAAGAACAACTGTGTGCCAAGGATCAAGCTTGTAATGAAATGATGACAACTATGTGGAGGGAGTAGCTAAGAGGCTGTACAATGCTGATGGATATGTGCAGGAACCAATGCCAAAAAATAGTCAACAATGCATGACTTTACGTGGGTGGCATATGTGTGTGTAAGATGAATACAACAATCTTGAATCTAAGAAAGATCACTATGCCAAGTGTCACATTGTGTGATGAACTAAGAGACTGAGCTGGTGTCAGATGTGTGAATGTGTATACTGATGATAGAACCGCATGGCCTGATACCAGAAGGAACTAGTTAGGTGATATGGCAATGGCTTACTTGGCTTAGTGGAGTTTAATCTCCTCTATGGATGTGCTAGTCTACAACTGTACTACACGTCGAAGCGTTAAATGTAGCAAGTGAATTTTATCTCGACTCATTTTATGTGCTGGGCATGCTGCAATGGATTAGGAGGTGGTTTGGATGATGAGGATTGGATGATGTTGATCTGTGGAAAAGTAAGATAGTAGTTCTAATGATATCAACATGTAGAGCATGACCTGGTGATCATTTTTGCTTTTTATAGCTCCCCCAAATTTCACCTGGATTAGAAGTTATGGGCATTTGAAAATTTGCACCACTCTCTATACAAAGAAGGGGTTCAAATTGATAATGTGGCACATAAGGTGATGTGGCAGTGGAAGGTCACAGGAAGGTCACATATAGAGAGCAAAAGTGTGCCTATGAAGAGAATTGTGCTTGGTTGGCACTCTATCACGTGGCAGTGCTGAGTTGGATGCTGAGCTGTCAATGATGATGTGGCATTGTGTCACCTGATGAAATGGTTGAATGACATAGTGGCAGTGATCTGGCACTGCATGGCCACTATTGATGTGGCACTATGGGGGTAGAGTGATTGGTAGATAAGCTTGGTCAATGTAGTAGGCTAAGACTTTTAGGGTCTCCACTCTCATTGTTGTGGACTATAGAGGGTGAAGTTTCATGTGAGGTAAGCAACAAAAGGAGGGCTATTGTGTTGATTATACTTAGAGATCCACATTTTTTACATAATATACTTGAGCTTGTAGTGCCTTTGAGAAATTTGCTAGTGAAAATAATTCATCATTCACATTGTAAGATTCTTATGCGACTTCCACTATGTCTTGTTAGATATCAATGCTCCACTCTCATGTAACTACGCAGGAACCAGCTAACTCTACTTGTAAGCCCCCCATATGAGGAGAAGGCATTTAAGTAGCTCGGTTATCCGATAGGTCCTGGTTTGGACACCAGATGGGGCCCATGTGTGGCCTGATGGCTGGACGGCTTCAGATAGAGTTGGCACACTGCCAACTAGGCTATATGCAAGTGTGGGAAGGCATCCCATGACTGACCGCACTAAGGGTAGATGGAGCATTTCCTGAGGCAGCCCACTCTCACGTTGCAGGGCCCGTTTGGAGCCCCAGATGATCCCGGATGGCTCTGGGCTGAATAGAAACCGTAAGTAAGTTGCTCTATTCTGTGCCATGGTTCTAAAGTGTGGTCAGTGGCCTATTTCGACCTCTAGTCGGCTGTTTTGGGCCGACTGGGTCGGTCTCCCAATTGGGTCTAACTGACTATGACTGGTGGCTATATAAGAGCAAGCCCGTGAAGCCCACATTCATCACTTGCTATAGCAACCCTGATTCCTTAGCATCTAGCCTCTGTCCTCTACTATTTATAGCATGCCATCGAAGCTTCTCACACAGGAGCGCATGGCTGGGAGGCAGCACCATCTATTGTATCAGTTTTACAGTAATCAAATTTTTGATTCTCCATACTATCTGCTTTTCTCACTTGCATACAAGATCCTGTTATCTATTGAGCATAGACGTTGTATTGTTTTCTTACATGGTATCAGAGCTTGGGCTCTACCAAGAAGATTTGGTAGTGTGTTTCTGTTTGCGAGCAGATTGTGAGAGATGGCCCAGCCTGCAAGACTACGAATCCCACCATTCGGCGAAAGCGAAAAGTTGGATGGCACTAACTATCCACTCTGGAAGTTCAAGATGAAGACCATCCTAGGTGCATACGAGCTTTGGGATACTGCTATTGGGGTGGACGTGAAGCCGGTTGCGAGATCAAATCCAGCCAATGCAGGACAACAGATAGTACCAACTGTGGATGAGATTCTTGCATGGACAAGAAGAAATGCAGATGCACTGTGTTCTATTGTCTGCAGTGTAAGTGATTCTGTCATGGCATTAATTCAACATGTCACCACAGCGGAGGAGGCATGGACAGTCTTGAAAAATCAGCACGAGACCACAAATCAGACATGGATTCAGAATCTGGAGACTCAATTCATGAACGAGAAACTGTCTGAGTCTGAAATGATAGAGAAGTTCATCACCAGCATGAAGAATCTATGCGATCAGATGACGGCGATTGGCATCACCATCACCAGCGAGAATCTAGCATGAAGGTGCATACAGATTCTCCCACCAAAATACGACGGTCTTGTTACGATGCTGAATACGTAGAATAGAAATCTACTCCTCAACTTTGAGGATTTCAAAGCAATGCTTCTGGAGGAGGAGATGCATCAAAAGATGAGGACTGGAGAAGATTCAGCTTTCTCGACTGGATCAAAGAAAGGTAAGGGTAAGGACTTTGGTAACCCATCTTCTGATGATAAAAAGAGAAAGAAGAAGATCAAGTGCTTCTATTGCAACAAGGCAGGGCACAAGCAGAATGAGTGTCGGAAGAAGATTGCAGATGAGAAGACGGAGTAAAGAAAGAGTCCAGCAATAGCACGCAGGCAGTACTAGTAGAGCTGTTCATAGCAATTGAGGAGATTTGCACAGAGGCAGTTCATATACCTGCGGATGAACCTTGGATTATTGATAGTGGTGCATCATGCCACATGACCAGTCGGAAGGATTGGTATACCTCTCTACATCCAATAGGGAATGACATCCTGGTAGCACTCGGCAATGATGCAAAATGTCCAGCAAAAGGAAAAGGTATGATTGCTCTCAAGTCAGATGGAGTTGTAAAACAGTTGTTCGATGTTCTTTATGTGCTAGATATCAAGAGAAACTTGTTGTCCGTTTTTGCGATCATGGATTGGGATCTCAAAGTTCAGTTCGATAAGAATGGTGCACAGATTTTGGATCTTCAAGGGAAGGTCATTGGTAAAGGTACACGGTGCAACAACATCTACAAACTCTTAGCTATTAGTGCTCGAGCCGATGTGAGCAACACTAAGCTATGGCATGAGAGGTTTGGTCATCTAAACCTTAGTTCTTTAAAGGAGATGCATAAAAGGGGAATGATAGTAGACCTACCAGAAATTACAGATCTGCCCGATGTATGTGAAGCTTGCATGATGGGCAAGCAGCATCGGTAGCCCTTTCCTAAAGAGGCCAGTAGGGCAAAGGCTCCTCTAGAGCTCGTTCACACAGACCTCTGCGAAAAGATGGAGACGGAAGCTTTGGGTGGTTCCTACTACTTCATGACGCTGATCAATGACTACAGTAGAAAAATATGGATATACTTCCTGAAGACTAAAAATGAGGCTTTTAGTAAGTTCAAAGAATGGCATGTAATGGTTGAGAAAGAAACGGGGAGGAAGGTGAAGAAGTTGAGATCAGACAGAGGTGGTGAGTTCACATCAAGTGAATTTGAAAGTTACTGCATAAGTCACGGGATCAAGAGGCAAAAACCCCCGCCACATACATCGCAGCAAAATGGAGTAGCAGAGCGCAAGATGCACATCATTTGCGAAATGGGCAGGAGTATGATGAAAGGGAAAGATTTGCCAAAGTCTTTCTGGGTTGAAGCATGTAACACGGTAGTTTACATTCTGAATCGTAGCGACACGAAGGCTGTGAATAGGATGACTCCACTGCAGGCCTTTTATGGTAAGAAACCTTGAGCTACACATTTCAGAGTTTTTGGATGTGATTGTTTTGTGCATGTCCCTGATGCTAATAGGACCAAATGGAAACCGAAGAGCCGGAAGTGTATTTTTTTGGGCTACAGTGAAGAGGCGAAGGGTTACCGTCTCTATAATCTTGTTACCAAGAAGTTAATAGTAAGTTGCAATGTGGTCTTCTCAGAATAGCCGCATCAATTGGTGGAGGATGCTTCCTTCCCAGACAACCAGGACCAGGATATCCATCTAGTACAACCACCAACAGTAGACCAAACTCCCCCAACGCTGCTTGGGAGGATTCAAGATAAAGAAGAGGAAGAAGAGCCTGCAGAACTACAACGGCAACGGCCATTCTTAAAGTGGGTAACGCAGCTTTTGGGTGGCAGAGAACCTCCAGCCATTGAGGAGAAACCATCTGAACACGCTGAAGAACCCAAGTGTCTTGAAGAGGCACAGGGTGATGATAGGTGGATGGAGGCTATGCAGCCAGAGTATGGCTCCATAATGAAGAAAAACACTTGGGACCTTGTGGATCGACCACCAAAACGCAAGGTAATCGGCACCAAGTGGGTGTACAAGACCAAGTACAAGTCTGATGGCACGTTGGATAAGTACAAGGCTCGGCTCATGGCAAAAGGATTCGCACAGGTACATGGTTTTGATTATTAGGATACTTTTACTCCCACAGCTCGACTAACCACAATTCGCAGAGTTTTGGCTTTAGCAACACAAGAAAGTTGCCCCGTGTTTTAGATGGATGTAAAATCTGCCTTTCTGAATGGAGATCTCAAGGAGAAGATATACGTGGAACAACCACCAGGTTTTGTGATCCCCGGTTATCCCCGGTTCAAAAGGTAAAGTCTATAAACTAAAGAAGGCACTTTACGGGTTGAAACAGGCCCCACGAGCATGGTATCAGTGGATTGATGCCTACTTTCTACAAAATGGGTTCAAGAGGAGCCCATCTGATGCAAATTTGTATATCTATAGAAAAGGAGGTAGGTGTATGATCGTGGTCATTTATCTGGATGACCTTGTCATAACAGGGAATCATGAAGAAAATATCTTGCAAACAAAGCAGTTGCTAGGATGAGAGTTTGAAATGATAGACCTCGGACTAATGCATTTCTGTTTGGGGATTGAAGTTTGGCAAGAGCCAAAATAGATCATCTCACAGCTGAAGTATGCTGGAGAGATACTGAAGGCATTTGGCATGGTTGAGTGCAAGACAGTTGGCACCCCTATGGAGGTTGATGTGAAGCTCTCAACAAAGGATTCATCACCACTGGTGGACGAAGTGAAGTACAAAAGGCTTGTAGGCAGTTTGATTTACTTGTGCAACACATGGCCGGACATCAGCTTTGCGACTGGTGTACTAAGCAGGTTTTCCAATAAGCCCCGGGAGAACCATTGGAGGGCAGGGATATGGGTGCTGAAATACATCAAAGGCACACTTGATGATGGCATCACCTATACCAAGGGCAACATCATCTTGACCAGATTCTGTGACTCGGATTGGGCAGGAGACGTGGACAGTAGGAGATCAGTGACAGGTTACTATTTCTCACTTGGATCTGGAGTTGTGTCATGGGTCAGCAAGAAGCAACCTATAGTTGCTCTTTCTTCTATCGAGGCTGAGTACAAATCAGCATGTTTTGCCTCTTGTGAGGTAGTGTGGTTGAGGAGGATTTTAGGGGACATGGGTGCAGTGCAGAACAAGCCTATGTAGTTATCATGTGACAATCAGAGTTGCATGGCAATTGCAAAGAACCCTGTGTTCCACGCTCGCACAAAACACATTGAGATTCAATATCACTTTGTACGCGAGCTCATCATGGATGGAGAGGTCGACTTGGTGTACTATCTGACTACAGAGAATGCTACGGACATCTTCACGAAGGCTCTTGGAAGAGACTTGTTGGAGAAGCATCTTCATCGACTTGGCATTGGGCTAAAAAAGTAAGTTCACTTGCGGGTGGACATTGAGGGGGGGTGTTAGATATCAATGCTCCACTCTCGTGTAACTACGTAGGAGCCAGCTAACTCTACTTGTAAGGCCACCCATATGAGGAGAAGGCATTTGACTAGCTTGGTTATCTGGTAGGTCCTAGTTTGGACACCAGATTGGGGCCATGTGTGGCCTGATGGTTGGGCGGCCTCAGATAGAGTTGGCACACTGCCAACTAGGCTACATGCAAGTGTGGGAAGGCATCCCATGACTGACCGCACTGAGGGTAGATGGAGCATTTCTCGAGGCAGCCCACTCTCGGGTGGCGGGGCCCATTTGGAGCCCTAGATGATCTCGGATGGCTTTGGGCTGAACAGATTCCGTAGGTTAGTCGCTCTATTCTGCGCCACGATTCTAACGTGTGGTCAGTGGCCTATTTCGGGACCGACCTCCAGTCGGCTGTTTTGGATTGACTGGGTCGGTCTCCCAATTGTGTCTAACCGACTACAACTAGTTGCTATATAAGAGCAAGCCTGTGAAGCCCATATTCATTACTAGCTACAACAACCTTGATTCCTTAGCATCCAGCCTCCATCCTCGACTGTTTCTAGCACACCATCAAAGCTTCTCACATAGGAGCGCATGGCTAGGAGGCAGCGCCATCTATTGTATCAGTTTTACAGTAATCAAATTTTTGATTCTCCATACTATCTGCTTTTCTCTCTTGCATACAAGATCCTATTATTTGTTGAGCATAGATGTTGTATTGTTTTCTTACATGTCTATCATTGGGTGTGGTAGGTCCTTGTGTAGTTGTCATGATTATTGTTTTTTGTACTAAGGAAAGTACTTGTGTAACTCTTAAAATAGATGCAATTCTTTTCTTGGCAGCTTCTTGTGTTACTATCTCTTTTTTGGAGATAGTTCTTGTGTAACTACCATTTGTCTTGAAGATGATGCAATAAATAATTGAAATTCCACATGCATTCTTGTAGGTGCAATAGTTAGATCTTCCATAGGATTTAGCTCTTTAAGTTGCTTTCCAAATCGATATGGGCCCCGGTTGTTTCTATTTAGGTTGGTGGGCTCAAGCCTCTTCTATTGCCTTTCTTTTCATGCAGGCAACTTCCTTCTTAATTTACTTTTCTTGATAGATGGCTTATAGTATTTAGAGAGCTAGGGGGCCATAATAACATTTAAGCTTACTCCCATTAACGTAGACATCCATTTCAACTCTATCAAGGGTTGCGATGCAGCATAACCCTCGCGCCATAATTTCCACAGCTTGATATGGACCCATGCCATAGTATTTAAGCTTATGCTTAGTATTCCTTACACTATACAACAATGCAAGGTCGCTTTCTATAAGGTCCCTGTTTTGGAGATTGTGGTCAAACCACTTTCTTTGGCAAAGTTTTTCAAGTTTGATGCCATATACTACTCTTAATCTTGTCCCATCAAGCTTTTTGAGCTCTATTAGCCTCTTGGGAATGGCCTCTTCTAACAGTGAATCTCAAATGGACACCCTCAGGCTTCAAACTATAAATTTATGGGGATGACTGCATCAACCCCAAACACAAGGCTAAAGGGTGTGCACTTAGTCATAACTTTGTAAGCCGTGTGATATGCCCAAAGAGCCATGATGAGTTTGTGCTCCCACTCATTATGATTGGTATAAACCTGTAAATGTGATTCACGATGTAGATGCACAAAATGGTAATGCTGCATAGATTCACAACAGCAATCACAAAATATTAGTGGACATGTAGTGTCCTCTAGCAGTGGTTCACATACTTTACCATGGATAGGTAGACTAAGATCAGGAGGATCTCCTCAAAGCAATGCAGATACTGGTATGCAAGTATCACGAAAAGGAAAAGAGAAAGTAGATCAGCCCATGGTTGATGTGAATGCAGGTTACTCTTATGTGGATGGTGAATCTAGTGGCTCAGAACAGAGCCTTGATGATGAGTTGGGTATTCTTTCTATTGTTACACCTAGAGTAAGGAAGACAAGGGATGTTTTGAGAGCACCTGGTAGTGAGCCTATTTTGCGCAGGTCTACCAAAGCTAGGTATCTTGTGGATAGGCTGAAATATGATGGATTTATAGCCATTCACTATGCCTATATGGTCAAAGTGATACATGAACCAGAATCCACTTCTTTTGAGCAAGCCATGGGAAAAGAAAAATGGGAGAAAGCCAATGCTACATGGGAATTAGTGCCTTTGCCTAAAGACAAGAATGCAATTGGTTGCAAGTGGGTTTATTAGGTGAAGCACAATGCAGATGGTTCTATGAACCTGTGAACAGATATAAGGCAAGATTAGTTGTCAAGGGGTATGCATAGACATATGGCATTGATTATGAAGAAACATTCAATCCAATTGCAAGGTCCTCCCTGACTACATACCCTATTTAAATCCCCTTACACTCCTACGTATTCATTGTCTACTCCTAAGTCCTCTCATCACTAAGTCCTCACTAGTTTGCTGGTCTTCTCTGCCCCTTTTCGCTCAGACTAGCCACTTGCCTACCTTAGCTCTTTGACCTCTGTCTACACCTCCCCCTGCAGTAGCAATCGCAGTCTGCACCTTCTCCGCCTGCAGTAGCAACCGCAGTCTGCACCTTCTCCGCCTGTAGTAGCATTGTGACCCTGGTCAACTAAATCTAAATTGAACTAATCATCTAATAATTAAACTAATCAAGCTATTAGCTGCTGGCAAAACAAAACAATTTCAACTCAATTTCAACCACCACGTTGGTTTAGGACAGTCAGAATTTGAACTACCGAGCTGGTTTAGGATAGTCACAATTTCAATCACCGGGTTGGTTTAGGAGATGGTCACAATTTCAACCGTTGAGCTGGTTTAGGAGTAGAAGGAGAATGTAAGTAAAAAGGGGGTTGAGTATTCTAGTTGTACTCTTGATATGTAGTTGATCCGATACTATTAGATTGTAATTGAATAGTTTTCAATTTGCTGATTTTTAAAATAAAGATACTTTTTGTATTACCATGGTTTATTGCAAAATATTTTGCCATTTGTCAACTTGTAATGTAGTCTCAAGGCTTTTTCATGTTGGTCAATTGCTGATGTGTCGATATCTCATTTGATTTTAAATGGTTTTCAACTTTTGCAGTGACATTTTAAGTTAATTTCATTTTGAAACATACTTTAATCATCATGGATGTTTTTATCGAGGCTACGCTTATATATTGATGTAAAATCTTGGTGAAATTTTATCGATGATTTTTTAGAGGGGAAAATCAATGGAAAAAATAAGCAAAGAGGTCTGAAGATCATAAAAGCTAAAAAGGGTGAATTTGGTACATTGTAGAAGGAAAATGTAAGTAAAAAGGGGAAACAGGGAAATTAATTGAAAAAATAAGGAAAGAGGTTTGAAGATCATAAAAGCTAAGGAGGGTATTCAAGATTTAAATCTACACTAGTAAAATTGAATAGGAACGTGTTAAAGGGAAAGGGTGAATTTGGGGGTGTGAAAGGAGGAAAATGTTAGTGCACTAAAATTTTTGTGCAATTATGCATTCTGCAAACCTTTATAAAATGCCTATCTCTTAATTCCTTTCTCATATAAACATTAGTAGGGTTTCACCTACATGTTTAAAGTTTTCCACTAGATACAATAGTCTCTCTCTTTGAATTCATTGCCTAAATTGTTTTTAGTTCACTATGGAAAGGGGTGTTGTAAGTTCTGACCACACGCATGTTCTTTCCCCTACATCTTTGGATGGTTGCACATTCTACATTGGTTAATTCCATTCCTCAGGTTTGCTTGTGTTGTTGACAGATGTGGTGGCTCACTCATTTGTGTATGGTATATGGTGAATCACTCCTCTCTAGTAGCATTCATCCTTGCATGGTCAAAACAAGCAGGATCCAATTGATACACATTGCCACCCAATGTATGAATTTTGAGACAAGGAACGCTATCTTTCTCGATATCCTTCATCTCCTTAACTTGTCCAACATCTTCAAAAATTGTTCCTTGGATGTTCATAAAACAATGCGCTTTATGGAGTCTTTGGAGTTTGTTATTGTATATATCTAAATACCATTCTCTTCTAGAACTAAATCCATCATAAACGGACACCTCTCAAACCTTTCTCTTTTCCTTGCTAGCCATTCTTGCAATCTTCAGTTAACAAAAGAACCAAGGGAAACTACATTAAGGAAATGAACAATCCAAATGAATAGAACCACAATGAAATACACAAAGGTGGAGGCTGAAAATAGTTTTCCTCTTCTTAGTTGTGAAAGCCAAAAGAACTCTAAGTACAAAAGAATAGGTGAACCCTATATGTGGGTCTCAAACCAAACTCAGCTAACTAAGGCGGCATACTAATTGAGCCACTAACTAGAGTACATAAAGATAGTTGTCTACATAAAGATAGTTGTCATCCATGGGCGGTGTACCAACTGCATATGTAGCTAACAAGTCAGTGATATAAATGCACAATGGTCACCCTAGCATATCACGAGTGGAGCACGATATCTCAACACTCCCCCTCGATCTCAATCCCAATTCTTGCACACCAAGTAGGTCTCTGAACTTGTGCAGCTTCTCTTCACCCAATGCCTTCATGAATATGTCATCTACTTGATCCTCTGTGCTGACATAAACTAGATCAATAAAACCTACTAGAACCTTCTCCCGCACATAGTGATAATGCACCTCAATATGGTTTGCTCTAGCATGATAGACTAGGTTATTTGCTAAGTGTATACTGCTCATGTTGTCACAATAAATGACAACTGGCCCATGTTGAGGCAATGTTCAAACCCTTAGCAAAAATCTCAAAGGCATTTGGATGTGGACAATCCTTGTTGATCACTCCCCATACAAGGCTTGTGTTAACCCTCCATCAAATTGCATATTTCCTTATACATTTGATGTACAAGACAAGGATGATAATATTATATTAGGAGAGTTTATGCCTTACTTACTACAACTCAATGAAGCTAAAGATGTGCATAGTATGATCAAGACAAATCGGTATGGACAATTACCTATGATGGAGGGGCATAAGGATTTTAACCTCATCCAGAACGTAATTGATGAATGGAGGGAGGAAAATCATGCATGGTCGAGAATGGAATATAAACAAGAAATCTTCCTCTTGCAGACCAACTAAGAGAGAGGGATATATGTGATAATACAGAACCAAAGGTTGTACACCCTAGGGCAACCCATGGTGGTGATGGCCAAATTCCCAAACTCAATGCATCCCAAATAAGACTTTTAAGGAATGCTTCAGAACTCTCTAGCATGAATGCTATGCAAGTTTCTCAATTGGATATAGACCTAGGGTACAAAGGTCGCTATATCAAGAAACATGTTTCTAAGGCCTAGAAAAACCGACTAGACTATAGAATGCATATTTTCCATGAAGGTACAGATGTCAAAGTGTTTTTCTTTATGTATTCTAGTTAGTGGCTCAGTTAGTATGCCACCTTAGCTAGCTGAGTTTGAGACCCACATATTGGGTTCACTTATTCTTTTTATACTTAGAGTTCTTTTGGCTTTCACAACTATGAAGATGAAAACTGTTTTCAGCCTCCACCTTTGTGTATATTCCCCCATTGTGTATGTGAGAAAGCTGCAAGTGAGATTCCTTCCTTCTCTCCCACTCTCTTCACATGGTATTAGAGCTCAGATCGTGGTAAGGAGTTCAAGAAAGAAAACCAAGTTCGCGGTGTTCTAGTAAGAGGATCAGTGTTGCTTTCCTTTTTTTTCGAGTTTGAGAGCAAATCTCTGCAGGTAGCATAGCCAGAAAGTGCAAGAGTGCACTGGGGACGCCCTTCGCGGTGTGGCGAGAGGGCAGTATATGCTACGGGTCAGGGCAAAGCCCTAAGTGAAATTTTTTTTTTGATTCGAGGCCATTTCAGGGCCCATTTTGGTGGCAGAAGTTTTTCGCAGGCACTCAAGAAAGTGCCTTGTTTTTGCTGTGCGACCATTCTTCTGCAAGTCGTTGAAAAGTTGTCGTAAAAATTACATCATATGCCTGTGCACAGAGATATTGAGAGTGATAGAATCACTTATTGCCTGTTGATGCATAATCGTATCTAGGAAGTGACTGTGTGGTCAAATACCACTCTCATGAGTTTTGTAGATTTGTCCTTGTGAGGCAAAAGTTGTATTTTTTTACAGTGACAGAATATTTTGCAGTGTTCTATAATGGTGTTTGATGCTCTTTCACAAATTGTCATTGAAAAGCTTGACAAGAACAACTTCCAAGCATGGAAGTTTAGAATGATGAATTTCCTTAGGGGAAAAGGCTATTGGGAGTTCATTATTAGAGCTGAACAAGAACCAGTTATTCCTAACGTTCCCAATCTATAGGAGTTGCAGGCATTTAAAGGATGGCATGTGAGAGCCAAAAAAGTTATGTTCTGGCTATCTACCAGTATTTCGGATTCTATGATTGTGCATATTTAGGATGCAAGCATGTCGAAGGAGGCATGGGATACTTTGACAAAAATGTATAGCACACATACACAAGCTAGGAAAATGCAGCTCAAGCAGGAGTTGCATAATGTGCGGAGAGAAAATATGAGCATCAATGACTACCACATGAAGGTGAAGAAGATTGTAGATGCACTTACTTCTATTGGGTCACCAGTGGAAGATGATGATTTAGCTTCTATGACCTTGAATGGTCTAGGAAAGGATTATGGACAATTCCGGACATCCATTGCTGTCCGTGAGAATTTTCCTGATTTTAAGGAATTGATTGCTCTTCTAATTTCTGAAGAGCAGAGAAATGCTATTGCATCTTCTTCAGTAGGAACTTCAAAAGAAGCTGTCTTCCACTCAAATGCTGGAAGAGGTAGAGGCAGAGGTAGAGGCAGAGGTAGAGCAGGCCGATTTGGAGGCTATGGTAGAAATCAGAATATGTAGCAATTTCAAGAAAACCAGTCCTATGGAGGAGGATGTGGTAACTTTAGAGGCAGGGGGAGCCAAAGAGGTTGTGATGGATGGCAGAGAGGCCAAAATGCAAATAGCAATGTTGAATGCTACTACTATGGTAAAATGGGTCATATGGTTAAAGACTACTATAAAAAGTAGAATGACATCATGACTCGAAAATTGTAGCAAGGCAATTATGCATCCTCTAGTAGATAGGGTGATGACAAAAATGAGCATCTATTTATGGTGTAGCACATGACCAATTCTGTGACAAGTGTAGAAAAAGCAATGATGTGTGGTATGTTGACTTAGGTGCATCAAACCACATGACAGGTCATGCAGAATGGATGCAGGATACAAGGAAAATGGAAAGACTAGGATTTGTGGAGACTAGTGATGATACTGCACATCCTATTGTGCAGATTGGTAAAATTCCTTTGTCTATGTAGGATGGAAAAAAGAAATACCTATCTGATGTATTTCATGTCCCAAATATCACCAAGAACCTGGTTTTTGTTGGTCAAATGGTTGAGCAGGGCATGCACGTCAGATTTAATCCTCATGGAGGCTTTATTGAGGATATGAAAAATAAAGGTTGCTTGATAGGAAAAGGGAAGAAGAAGGGCAGGATGTTTGTGTTGGATGCAAACATGCCTAAATTGAGTGTAGCAATGTTTGCACATGGGACCAGTGTAGTTGCAGATATTGATATCTGGCATAAACGCATTGGTCATGTTAATGTACAATGACTTAAATTAATGCAAGCCCAAAATATTGTTGCAAGATTGCCTAAGTTCAAGGTTGCAGAAACGCACAAGGTATGTGAAGCTTGTCAATTTGGAAAATAGGCAAGGAAACCATTTCCTAGACATGTTTAAGAGAGTAAGAGGCCATCGGAATTAATCCACTCTGATGTGTGGACTACTAAAGCTGCATCTATTGGAGGCTGTCATTATTTTGTCACTTTTATTGATGACTACATCAAAAAAGTTTGGGTGTATTTTATGAAAAAGAAAAGTGAAGTGTTTGGGAATTTCAAAGCTTTTAAAGCTATGGTTGAAAAAGAAATAGGCCTGCAAATAAAATGCCTAAGGTCAAATGGAGGGGGAGAGTACCTCTCAAATGAGTTTGAAAGTTTCTTGCAGGAGCATGGCATAAAGTAGCAATATTCATGCAGTCATACCCCATAGCAAAATGGACTTGCAAAAAGGAAAAATAGGCATATTGGAGAGGTATCTCGTACCATGCTCAACGAAAAAGACCTGCTAGAATATTATTGGGCTGAAGTAGTTGCTACAATAGTCTACATAATGAACAGGACTCCCACTGCAGCAATACATGGCATGACACCAGAGGAGAGATATACTGGTAGGAAACCGGATATTTCTCATTTGAAAGTTTTTGGTTGCATTGCCTATGTTCATGTGCCAGATGAGTTGAGATCCAAGTTGGATCCAAAAGCTAAGAAGTGCATCATGAGTAGCTGGTATAAACCAATAAATGTGATTGATGATGTAGATGCACAAAATGGTAATGTTGCACAGAATTCACAGCAGCAATCACAAAATATTAGTGGACCTATAGTGTCCTCTAGCAGTGGTTCACATACTTTGCCATGGATAGGCAGATTGAGATCAGGAGGATCTCCTCAAAGTAATGTAGATAGTGGTATGCAAGTATCACGAAAAGAAAAAGAGAAAGTAGATCAGCTTATCGTTGATGTGAATGCAGGTCACTCTTATGTGGATGGTGAATCTAGTGGCTCAGAACAGAGCCTTGATGATGAGTTGGGTATTCCTTTTGTTGTGGAGAGTTCACATCAACTGAATTCAAGAGTTACTGCAAAAGTCACAGGATCAAGAGGCAGAAACCCCCGCCACATACATCACAGCAAAATGGAGTAGCAAAATGCAAGATGCACGTCATCTGTGAAATGGGCAGGAGTATGATGAAAGGGAAAGATTTGCCAAAGACTTTCTGGGCTGAAGCATGTAACACGGTAATTTACATTCTCAATCATAGCTACACGAAGGCTGTGAACGGGATGACTCCACTGCAGGCCTTTTTTGGTAAGAAACCTTCATCTGCACATTTCAGAGTTTTTGGATGTGACTGTTTTGTGCATGTCCCTGATGCTAACAGGACCAAATGGGAACCGAAGTGCCGGAAGTGTATTTTCTTGGGCTACAGTGAAGAGGCGAAGGGTTACCATCTCTATAACCCTATTACCAAGAAGGTAATAGTAAGTCGCGATGTGGTCTTCTCAGAACAGCCACATCAATTGGAGGAGGATGCTTCCTTCCCAGACAACCAGGACTAGGATATTCATCCAGTACCACCACTAACAGCAGACCGAACTCCCCCAACGGTGCTTGGGAGGATTCAAGATAAAGAAGATGAAGGAGAGCCTGCATAACCACAATGGCAAAAGCCATTCCCGAAGTGAGTAAAGTAGTTTTTGGATAGCAGAGAACCTCCAGCCATTGAGGAAGAACCATCCAAACACTGCCGGTCCAAGAGATTAGAGGAGTAAAGAAGAGCGCAGGAACACTTGGTCAACTATGCTTTGATGACAGAAGTGATTCGTGCTGATGAACCCAAGTGTCTTGAAGAGGCACAGGGTGATGATAGGTGGATGGAGGCTATGCAGTCAGAGCTATGCCTCCATAATGAAGAAAAACACTTGGGACCTTGTGGATCATCCACCAAAACACAAGGTAATCGGGTGTACAAGACCAAGTACAAGTCCGACAGCACATTGGATAAGTACAAGGGTCGGCTGATGGCAAAAGGATTTGCACAGGTAGATGGTTTTGATTATCAGGATACTTTTGCTCCCACAGCTCGACTAACCACAATTCGTAGTGTTTTGGCTTTAGCTGCCCAGGGAAGTTGGCCCGTGTTTCACATGGATGTGAAATCCACCTTTCTGAATGGAGATCTCAAGGAGGAGGTATACGTGGAACAACCACCAGGTCTTGAGATCCCTTATTCAGAAGGTAAAGTCTGCAAACTAAAGAAGGCACTTTACAAGCTGAAACAGGCCCCACGAGCGTGGTACCAGTGAATTGATGCCTACTTTCTGCAAAATGGGTTTAGGAGGAGCCCATGTGATGCGAATTCATATATCTTTAGAGAAGGAGGTAGGTGTATGATTGTGGTTCTTTATGTGGATGACCTTGTCATAACAGGGAACCATGAAGAGAAGATCTTGCAGACGAAGCATTTGCTAGGAAGAGAGTTTGAAATGACAGACCTCGGACTGATGCATTTTTGTTTGCGGATTGAAGTTTGGCAGGAGCTGAAACAGATCTTCATTTCATAGCTAAATTATGCTAGAGAGATACTGAAGGCATTTGGCATGGCTGAGTGCAAGATAGTTGGTACTCCTATGGAGGTTGACGCAAAGCTCTCAAACAAGGATTCATCACCACTGGTGGATGAAGCGAAGTATAGAAGGCTTGTGGGCAGCTTGATTTACCTATGCAACACATGGCTGGACATCAATTTTGTGACTGGTGTACTAAGCAGGTTTTCCAATAAGCCCCGGAAGAACCATTGGAGGGCAGGGATGCGGGTGCTGAAATACATCAAAGGCACACTTGATTATAGCATCACCTATACCAAGGGCAACATCTTGACCAAATTCTGTGACGGATTGGGCAGGAGACATGGACAGCAGGAGATCAGTGATAGGTTATTGTTTCTCACTTGGATCTGGAGTTGTGTCATGGGTCAGCAAGAAGCAACCCACAGTTGCTCTTTCTTCTACCGAGGCCGAGTACAAATCTACATGCTTTGCTTCTTGCAAGGTAGTGTGGTTGAGGAGGATTCTGGGGGACATGGGAGCAATGTAGAACAAGCCTACACAGTTATCATGTGATAATCAGAGTTGCATGGCGATTGCAAAGAACCCTGTGTTCCATGCTCACACAAAACACATTGAGATTCAATATCACTTTGTACACGAGCTCATCATGGATGGAGAGGTCGACTTGGTGTACTGTCCAACTACAGAGAATGCTGCGGACATCTTCACAAAGGCTCTTGGAAGAGACTTGCTAGAGAGGCATCTTCATCGACTTGGCATTGGACCGAAAAAGTAAGTTCACTTGCGGGTGGACATTGAGGGGGGGTGTCAGATATCAATGCTCCACTCTCATGTAACTATGCGGGAACCAGCTAACTCTACTTGTAAGCCCCCCATATGAGGAGAAGGCATTTGAGTAGCTCGGTTATCCGGTAGGTCCTAGTTTGGACACCAGATGGGGGCCATGTGTGACCTGATGGCTGGACGGAGTTGGCACATTGCCAACTAGGCTACATGCAATTGCAGGAAGGCATCCCATGACTGACCACATTGAGGGTAGATGGAGCATTTCCTGGGGCAACACACTCTCGGGTTGCAGGGCCTGCCGTTTGGAGTCCCAGATGATCCCGGATGGCTGTGGGCCGAATGGAGACCATAGGTTAGTTGTTCTATTTTGCACACCGGTTCTATCGTGTGGTGGGTGGCCTATTTTGGGACCGAACCCCAGTCGACCGTTTTGGGTGGACTGGGTCGGTCACCCAATTGAGCCCAACTGACTATGACTGGTGGCTATATAAGAGCAAGCCCGTGAAGCCCATTTTATCACTGGCTACAGCAACCCTGATTCCTTAGCATCCAGCCTCCGTCCTCTACTATTTCTAGCTTGCCATCGAAGCTTCTTTCACAAGAGGGCACGGCTGGGAGGTAGCGCCATCTATTGTATCAGTTCTAAAGTAATCAAAATTTTGATTCTCCATACTATCTTGTTTTCGCTCTTGCGTACGAGATCCTGTTATCTGTTGAGCACAGACGTATTATTTTCTTATAGAGGGGTCATTTTCCTTTGCCATTCGAAGATGAAATACTAGACTAAGTAGTAGGGCATGAGATGTATTCTGTATGTGGTGGGTATTTTGGGTACTTTCAAATTTGCAGTTGGGAGGAAGATCAAAAGAAGATGTCATTTGTTACACCTTGGGGAGTATTTGCTTATAGAGTGATGCCTTTTGGGTTGACCAATGCACGAGCTACATTTCAAAGGTTCATGAGTCAAGTGTTTGAGTCTTACTTGGGAAAGTTCATATGGGTGTTTTTGGATGATTTTTGCATTTATTCTTAACGCATAGATCATATGGAGAAGTTAAAGATGGCCTTAGCCAAGATTGATGAAGTAAAAGGGTGTATAGATCCTAGTAAGTGTCATTTGGCTCAAACAAAAGTAGTCTTGTTTGGGCATATTGTGTCTGAAGATGGCTTTTGCGAATGGATCCTGACAAGGTTCAAGCAATCATGTCATTGCCAAGACCTGACAGTGTGACTGGTGTTCATAGAATTCTAGGAAAGAGCAAGTATTATCAACGCTTTTGTGATGATTTCACAGACATAGTGCATCCAATGAACTCATTGACAAGAAAAAGAGTTTCTTTCCAATGGGGTGTGGAGCAATCGGAGTCTTTTCAGCAACTTAAGGAGGCCATGAGTAAGGGTCCAATATTGAAGCCCCCCAATTGGTCCCAAGTCTTTTATGTAAATCCAAGTGCATCTTTGCATTCAATTGGTGCTATATTGCTACAGAAAGGAGAGGAAGGTAGAATGCATCCCATCTATTATGCCAGTCGATAGCTTATAGAGGTGGAAACAAGGTATGAAGAAATGGAGTAGCAAGCTCTCTGTTTGCTGTTCTCAGTCAGAAAGTTTTACTCCTATTTATTGCCTCAACCCTTTTTTTCCCTTACCTCTCAGTCTGTATTAGCATATCTAGTTCACAAGCCTAATACTGGGGGGAGATTTGCAAAATGGTTATCAGTGCTTCAAGAGTTCTCTTTCTCTTTTGTCACTAAAAGTACCACTAGGTCTACTATGGTAGATTTGCTCATAGGACGGGAGGATCTAGGAGAAGAAATATGCAAGGGAATTACAAGACAAGAAGTACTAATTTGAAGGAGCTTAATCAGAAGGCTATGGCACTATGTAGTTAGTTTGATTTTTGCAAGTTTGTTCATATAAACAGAAAAGAAAATCAAAGGGTAGATGAGTTAGCTACTCAAGCCATTGTAGTACAACACAAGGGTGTGGTTTCTCTAGTAGACACTGAATGGCCAGAACTGCAAGATGTTCAGCAATATGTGGAAGAAGGCATGTTTTCTCAAGGGTCAACTCCACAACAAAAGTAGAGATTGGTAAGGAAGGCTTGTACCTATACTATTTTTGATGACATTCTTTATAAATTGGGAAAAGATAAGGTGCTCCGTTGGGTGGTCCATCCCACAAAAACTAGGAGAATCTTAGAAATGTGTCATGAATGCTCCGGTCATTTTGCTTCAGTGAGCACAGCTAGGAGAATTCTTAATGTAGGTTACTTTTGGCCATGACTCCATAAGGATGTATATGAATGGTATCGAAGTTGTACCGCATGCCAAAAGTTTGGAAGGCGATAGTTGATCCCTGGGCCCTTGAAGCCTATTCCAGCATATGGACCTTTTGAGAGGTGGGGGTTGGACTTTGTGGGACCAATTCCTCGATCATTTTAGGAAAAGAGTTATTTATTGGTGGCCACAGATTATGCAAGTCGATGGGTAGAGGCCAAGGCCACAGTCATTAGCAAGGCAAGCACAGTTGCAAAATTTCTCTTTGACCAAACTTGTTCATGCTTTGGTTGTCCTTTGGAAATTCTCACTGATGGAGGAACCTCTTTTAGAAATGAACTAATTGAAGATGTGGTGCATAAGCTAAAGATAAATCATAGCATGTCCATGCCATACTATCCCTAATGTAATGACTTGGCTAAGAAAACAAATGGATTATTGTGCAATTCAATGGGAAAGCTTGTAGACACCAAGAAAAGGCATTGGGATAGTCATCTTTTGAAACTCCCCTATAGTTCACAAGCTTTCTAGACTCTGATGTAAGCTCTACACAGAAGTTTTATGGGCTTGCAAAACCACATACAAGCTAGCTATTTGGTTTACATCATTCTAACTAGTGTATGGGATAGAAGCCATTTTGCCCATTGAATTGGAGATACATAGTCTTCACATTGCTGTTGCAAGAATAGAAGGACAGGAAGATGCCTATGCTCAATGCTTGGTACAGTTAGAAGCCTTGGATGAATGCAGATTATAGGCCTTACAAAACTTGGAAGCTTCTCAAAAAAGCTGCAAGGCCCATTTTGACAACAAATTACGCAGGAAGGATATTGCAGAAGGAGATTTGGTCATGAGATTTGATAGCCGTTTGAACAAGCAGCTAGACAAAAAGTTTATCGACCGATGGGAGGGACCATATTGAGTCAAGAATAAGTTTAACAAAGGAACCGATCAGCTTGAGGACGTTGATGGCATGGTGATACCCAGACACACCAATGAGTATCGCCTTAAATTCTTCTATGCTCGACCACCTTAAGGGCCAATAGACCCTCTCTGTTACGAGAGAGGATCTGCTAGGGGAGGAAAGATGTGACACTAGAAATTAATATCTTTTATTTGGCATTGGTATTGATTTTCTCTATGTTTGACAAGAGTGTGAGTAAATACCATGTGTATGAATGATAAATACCTTGGTATGGGGTGAGAGTTATTTGCATATGGGATATTATGGGGATTTTAGAAAATAGGAAGAGTGAGTCATGTAAAGAGTGGGTCTCATGTCCATGTGTTCCAATAATGTAAGAGAGATCACATGCCAAGCTTGTGGAAGGCATGTGGGGGAGTGTGGAGTCAAGAGGAATCCTTCTAGAATTCCTATGTGGAATAAGGAGGATGTGGATATTTGGAAAAGAGAGGGTCCCTATGGGCTCCATATAGGAAGACTCTTGACCTTCTCAATATTTTAAGAGTCTTGAGCATCTTTTGATGGGACACATGTCAAGAGTAGCCAAAAAGGACATGGATGGTGATGTACTAGCTTATGTGATTGATGGGGAAAGGAATCTAGAGACAACAATTGTAAATGGATGAAGGAGAGTGACAAAATCTCTATAAAAGGATCCCTCCTCTCCCTTATTCAACATCTCTTCCACCATTAAGCCTCATGCTACTATAGCTCTAGTGTCTTCAAGCCTCTTCCATGAGCCTTCTCTCTTCCTCTTATAAATATCCTCTTATGTAGTCTCTTGAGTCCATATCTCTCTAGTTCATTCTCTTTCTATGAGTAGTCTTGGAGCTCCTGCTCCCTCTTGTATGTATGAAGCCTCTTCTTCTCCCTTGCATTTGTAGTATTTTGAGTTGAATTTGAGTGGAGTCTCACTCTATTGGTAATGAAGGTCACTCAAGGTTCTCTCTCTTGAGTATCTCTTCCCTTTTTCCATTGCTCTCTCTTCCAAAGTGTTCAAAAGTGCTGTCTATTCGACCGCTTATTGTGCATACATGGTTTATCCATTTCCCAAGCCATGAAGGGAGCTCTTCCTTCCCTCCTAGGTGACCTCTATGGGACTTGGATCATTGAGGAATTTTGAGCATGGAGGGAGTATCCTCCCAAGTCGGCATCAGTAGGAGTAGGTGTTTTTTATGACTGTTTGATCCCCTGTCAATATTTTGCTCATAACTTTCCATTCAACGCTCCCATTTTGAAGAAATTTATATCAGCGTGAAGTTCTATTTAAGTAGCATAATTGTACGTTTTTAGTTTTTGTATTAAATGTCAAACAAAAAATATATGACTCTGTGTGTGTGTGACTATTTCGTTTTCAAATAATTTTTACCCCCTTCCATTAAAATGCTCATAACTTTTCAATTGCTTCTCTGTTTCTTATGAAATTTATATAAGAGTGAAGCCCATTTCAAGGAGCATTGCTAAATGTGTGTTAATATTTTATGTCATGTCTTTGCTAGAAGTTATAGGCCTTTGTGTCTGATGATAGTTTGCAGAGTGTTTTGAGCTACTTGTAAAGGTATTTATGAAGGAGGTGGAATGTTTCCCCGGAACTTACCCATTCGACCTAATCAACCCCTTCAGACTCCTTGATATATATCAGTTCATGCTATATTCATATGCAAGATCTTCTTTCAACAACGTATCACTCTTCTCTTTTACACAGATCGGATTGGGGAGATTATGGCCTCCACTGATCCTTTCCTTCTCCCTATGCTAGAGTACATCACTTGAGATGTTACCATATTCATTCTCATCTAAGGGAGGAAATTATGGTGTGGTCTCTTGGCATAAAAGCTTCTGTTTAATTTCCCTTTTCTAGTGATAAAGATCTGTGTCACTAAGATTAGAAGCAGTAGGAAGTGAAGAGGTGCATGAAGTT
The DNA here is from genome assembly GCF_047967505.1 of Dipteris shenzhenensis. Lineage (NCBI taxonomy): Eukaryota > Viridiplantae > Streptophyta > Polypodiopsida > Gleicheniales > Dipteridaceae > Dipteris > Dipteris shenzhenensis. The sequence continues at coordinate 51,736,580 of NC_141602.1, read as the reverse complement.
TTTTTACCCCCAATTTAATGCCACAATAAATATTTCCACAACTTATAAAAGGAAAACGAAAGGTATGAATTAAATTAAAGGGAAAGAGAAAAAAACAAGTGAAGGTGAATGAATATGGGAAAAGGTGATGAGCAAAAAGAAATGGGGGATGGGCCATGAGTGTGGATGTGGTCATTTTGGCAAGAGAGCCTCATTTAATAAGGTGGTGTCATACAATCTAAAAGACAAAATAATTCACTACCCCTCATGTAAGGGCAAAAACTTAATCCACACAAAGTGACAAGTCAAAGTGACAAGTCACTTAAGATCCTCACAAAGAGAAAAAACCCCAAACTTCAAACTCATTGCAATGACTTAAGCTACTACTAATCCTAACACTAAGCACATGGTCAACTTGACCAAAGGGTAGTAATGAGACAAAGAGAGCTGCCATCTCTAGAGAGAATACCCAACAAAGGACAAAATCATTTAGGACCTTCACACGAGGACAAAACCTTGACCCTAAAAACACATTAAAAAGCCTAAACAGCCACTAGCCCTAAGATTAAGCAAAATTTATGATGGGCAACTTGACCAAACAGACCAGCATCTCCAATTTCAACTTGATTGGAAAAAAAAAAGCACCTACTTTACTTAGGACCTTGTAGGACCCAAAAATATCTTCAGCACCTATATTGCACATTCTTAACCCATTTTGAGAATGGTGCCCACATGAGTGTAAGCCATTACTGCCCACATGAGTGTAAGTCATTACTGCCATCAGTTTGTTATAATCTCATTGGCTCTACATAGGTTGCTGCAGGGAGGATTTCAAACCAACCCCTATTAATTAGTTTCCCCCCCTTTCAAGTGGGGCCTGCTTAACCTAAGCTAAGCTAAGGTTCTGAAGTTATGTAACGGTTAATGGAAAGCTTAATTTAATAAAATAAGGAGTGGCTAACGTGCTAGAGTAAATGACCCTGAGCTGCTTCGATTCCCATGCTATAAATATGTGGCTGCCCACTGTATGATTTTATAGTGGTAGTATTCCTCTGCTCTTTGAGTTATCCCACCATTTGAAATGACCTGTGAAGTACACTCAGCATACATTTTCTGTACTTGAGCTATTTGTGAAGTAAGACAGTGGTGAATATCGATTGCCAGAAGAGTGTAGGTGTTTGAGTTGGATGTTTTTGGAGGTTTGTCTAGCAATGCCTCTGGTGCTCCTTGCCCTTTGCCTCTTCCTAAGTATTGTGCTTCTTCTCCACCCACCTTGTGGTTCTCTTAAGGCTTCCTTGTCTTAGAAAACTTCCCTAGTTGATAATCGGCATCCTAGGTTCTCATATTTGTAAGATAGGGCTTAATAAGGCTCATGTACATTTGGTAGCTAGATAAAGAGAATGCCATGCATGTATTGTGAAGTAGCGAACAAGGTCGACAGTGTAGCAGCTGCATCAACAACATTTTAGCAGAATAAACTATTAGATATGCTCAATGCCCCACCCTCCTAGTAACCACTAGTGGTCCAAGTTCTAAGGCCCCCATATGAGGAGAAGCCATGTGTGAGCCTCGGGACAGTGGATGGATCCTGACTTGCATGTCAGATGAGGTCTATCAATGAGACCGTTGATGGTAGAAAGGTGATTGTGTGGGAGCCTCTTATTCTTGAGGCCTGGAGGCCAGTTGGCCCCTGCTGGCCCCCTTGGTGGGGGTTCGGGGATGAGAGCCCCCGAGGCGACGGTATAGGAAATATTCCTTGAATATTCCATGGACGACTAGTTAGTTCCACTGACTAGGTTGATTGGTCGGCTTCACTGACTAGGTTGACTGGTCGGTTCCACCGATTACGTTGATTCGACTACCTCCCTCATAGCTATAAAGAGGTGACCTCCCCAGTCCATTGTAGTAGATCAGATCTTCCAGCTAGTAGCTCTTCACCTAGTATCTATCTAAATTGCCATCTAAGCTCCACTGTGGGAGTGCACGGGTGGACAGAGCCATCATTTGTACTACATCAGTATTGAAGAAAAATTTTGTTTCTCTCCAATTTGCTGTGTACTCTCTATTATTTGTTCAGTTTCTGTTCCACTGTGCCATGTAATTTAACATGGTATCAAAGCCCAGGCGGCTCTAAGGATCGAAGAGTACAAGAGAGGCGAGGGCTTCAATAGCATACGGAGTGATGGCAATAGAAAGTGGCTTGAGTCAGTAACTGCAGCTGCACCAACTGCACCAATAATCTAGGCGTTGAGGATTCGCCCACCATCCTTCACTAAAGGCAAGCTAGATGGTACGAACTACTCTGTGGAAGTTTAAAACTACTGCTATTCTGAATTCATATAAGCTTCTGGAGACAATACTGGGGACTGACCCAGACCACAAGGAACCCTCGACCCAGCGAATCCGGGGAGTACGATACCTGCTAATGCCGACCTTCTATGAGCTTGGAAAAATAGGAACACAGATGCTCTATGTGCCCTGGTTATAGGTACTACTGATAGTGTTTTGACGTTGATTCAACATATATCTAAGGCAATTGTGGCCTAGAACATATTGAAGAGTCAGTATGAAACACGGAATTAGACAAGAATCAAAAACTTGGAGAATCAGCTCGTAGCTGAGAAGTTTAATGAAGGAGAGACAGCGGAGGCATTCATAACTTGAATCAAAAATCTATGTGACTAGATGGCTAGTGCTGGGATACAAAAGACTAGCGAAGAGCTAGCTCGGTGGTGTCTCTAGATATGTCCACCAAGGTCTGATGGACTGGTAACAGCTCTTAACACTCAAGTGAAACCCCGACCATTGTCATTTGAGGAGTTCCATGCTTTACTTATGGAGGAGGAATTGAGGCTTAAAGCTCGAGATGGAGGTGGCAATGGGGATGGTACGTTCTCTGTCACTGCAAAAGGCAAAGGTGGTTCCTCCACCAAAGGTGAGTCCTCTACTAGTGGTGACAAAAAGAAGAAGGGCCATGTTATTGCAGATTGACGGGTCAAGAAAGCAGATGAAAAGAATTGTACCCTGAAGAAGACAGATAAGGGGAAAGAGATAGCTAACACAGTGGAAGTAGAGTTGGATCTATTTCTGGCCATTGAGGAAGAGTGTTCCTCAGTTCAAGAAGCTTCAACCACTGATTCATGGGTGTTGGATAGTGGTGCCTCCTGTCACATGACCTGCAAGAAGGGTCTATATTGTTCCATGTAGCCTCTACAGGAACCCATCACCGTGATAGTTGGTAATAATGCAAAATGCCCTGTTGAGGGTACAGGTACAGTTTCATTTGTTTCCGTAAATGGAGATGTTAAGAAACTATCTAATGTGCTGTATGTTCCACAAATCAAGAGAAATTTTCTATCAGGTTCTTCCATAACTGACCTTGACCATGAGGTGAGGTTCAACAAGATAGGAGCAAAAATTATGGATAGTGCAGGCAATCTTATTGGCACAGGAGTAAGGAGGAACAATCTATATGAGCTAAGTGCTCTTATAGCCATAGCTGGAATGGGCGCAAGTAGACTTTGGCACGAAAGATTTGGCCACATCGGATTTGCAGTGCTGAAGGAGATGCAGAAGCAAGGTATGGTTGCTCACTTACCCGTAGTCACAGAAATCAAAGAACCGTGTGAAGCTTGCATGATGGGCAAGCAACAGAGAAAGGCATTCCCACAAGAAAGCAAGAATAGAGCAAACGCTCCTCTAGAGTTGGGGCATGTTGACTTGTGCGGTAAGATGCAGAAGCAAGGTATGGTTGCTCACTTACCTGTAGTCAGAGAAATCAAAGAACCGTGTGAAGCTTGCGTGATGGGCAAGCAACAGAGAAAGGCATTCCCATAAGAAAGCAAGAATAGAACAAACGCTCCTCTAGAGTTGGTGCATGTTGACTTGTGCGGTAAGATGCCTCCATAGGCCTTGGGGGGATCTTCCTATTTTTTCTTAATTGTCAACAACTATAGTAGGAAGATGCGGGTGTACTTTTTTCGCGAAAAGGCTCATGCTTTTGGTAAATTGAAAGAATGGGTTCAGCTTGTTGAAAATGGAACAGGGAGAAAAGTGAAGAAAATCAGATTGGATGGTGGTTGTGAGTTTGTTTCTATAGAGTTTGGAGATTTTTGCAAGAGCAAAGGGATCAAGCGACAAATGATGACACCACATACACCTCAGCAAAATTCGATTGTTGAATGCCGATGCAGACCACCGTGGATATGGGAAGGTGTATGTTGAAAGGTGCTGGACTGCCAAACCACATTTGGGTTGAGGCTGTCAATACTGCGGTTTACATCCTTAATCGTAGCTATACAAAGGCACTCAAAGGTAAAACACCACATGAGGCTTACAGTGGTAAGAAGCCATCTATCTCCCACTTTAAAACATTTGGGTGTGAATGCTATGCACATGTACCAGACAAAGAGAGAAACAAGCTACAACCAAAAAGCACCAAATGTATCTTCTTAGGCTATTGTGATGAGAAGAAAGCCTATAAGTTGTATGACCGAGAGGCAAAGAAGTTTTTAAGAATCCTCATGTAAAAGTTTAACTTTTCCTTAACTTGTTAATAACTTAAAATAAAACAAAATCATTTAAATCCATGGATGAACTATATGTGTGTGTGTGTGTGTGTGTGCGTGTGTGTGTGTGTGTGTGTATGTACATATATGTGCAAAGTATCGTGGCGATCAGAAATGCTTTGGATGGTCAAACGCACCACACAATGTGGTGTTTAGGGAGGAACCACATGCAATGGAGGCACAGAAGAGCTCTTCCACTTTATCATCAAGTGAAGAGGTAATTCACTATGGACCTGTCCCAGGAGCTATAAAGGAGGAGGAAATATCAAATGATGAAGGTATAAGTCACGAACCTGTTGTTACACCAACGGAAAAGCCATTGCCATGATGGGTAAGGCAACTCTACGACCATGATAACCAGATGCCTATGTCTATTGAGCAACATGCAGATGGACCAAGGCTGTCTCAGAGAATCGAGGAGCAAAGGAGGGCTTCTGCTCACATAGTCAATATGGCCTTGGTGGTTGAGATTATTGCAAAAGTAAAGGAGCCTGTGAGTTTGGAGGAAACACTTGCAGACCGAGATTGGAAAAATGCTATGCAACTAGAATATGACAGCATCATGAAGAATGAAACTTGGGAGTTGGTAGATCGACCACCTAACAGGAAGGTTACTGGCATCAAGTGGGCTTGGAAGGTAAAGTACAAGGCCGATGGGACTTTGGAAAAGTACAAAGCCAGATTGGTTGCACAAGGATTTTTGCAAGTTAAAGGATTTGATTTTCAGGAATCTTTCGCTCCGACTACTGAAAATGACCACTATTCGCACAGTACTATCAATGGCTCCTCATAAAAAGTGGCCAGTTTATCAAATGGATGTTAAATCAACATTCTTGAATAGTGACCTCAAGGAGGAGGTGTACGTGGCTCAACCACCACGGTTTGAGGCCCCCCATTCTGAGAACAAGGTATGTAAGCTCAAGAAGGCTTTGTACGAGCTGAAACAGGCCCCAAGAGCATGGTACTAATAGATAGACAAAATTTTTCATAAATTAAACTTCAAAAGATGTGCCTCAGATGCTAACTTGTATGTGTAGAAGAAAGGTGGAAAATCTGCTATTATTGTTCTATATGTGGATGATCTCCTTATTACAGGTGACTATGAAGACATGATCCAGTAGACTAGAAAGGTGTTGAGCACAGAGTTTGAGATGATAGACTTAGGCTTGATGCACTACTATTTGGGGATTGAAGTCTAGCAAGAGCTAGGCAAGATCTTCATCTCTCAGCAGAAATATGCAAGGGAGATCTTGAAGGCATTTGGTATGTTTGAATACAAGGAGATAGCTACACCTATGGAGGTAAATGCAAGGCTGTCTATGGAGGATGCCTCAACACCAGTAGACATTGGGAGGTACAAGAAGTTGGTCGGCAGTCTCATCTATTTGTGCAACACCAGACCGGACATCAGTTTTGCTGTTGGCATTTTGAGCAGGTTCTCCAATAAGCCTCGGGAGAATCATTGGAATGGAGGGATGCGGGTGCTCAGGTATGTGAAGGGCACTCTTGATTATGGCATCATTTATGGTGCGAGCACTTCCTTGGCTGGCCATTGTGACTCAGATTGGGCTGGAGATGTTGATTCTAGGAAATCAATTTTTGGATATTGTTTCTCTTTAGGTTCAGGTATCTTCTCTTGGATCAGTAAGAAACAACCAACAGTGGCATTGTCTTCTACCGAGGTTGAGTACAAGGCAGCATGTTTTGCCGCTTATGAAGCAGTGTGGCTGAGGAGGATCTTATGGCACATGGGAGGATGAGGCAATTGTGCTGAGGTGCGACAATCAAAGTTGCATGGCCATTGCTAAAAATCCAGTGCTTCATGCGCACACAAAACATATAGACATTCAGTATCACTATGTGCATGATTTGATCGAGGATGGGATAGTGAGATTGGTCTACTATCCATCTGAGCAAAATGGAGTAGATATCTTTACCAAGGCAATCGAGAAGGATCAGCTTCAGGGTCATCTTCAGAGACTCGGCATTGGGTCGAGAAGTTAGTTCACCTACGGGTGGACATTGAGGGGGGGTGTTAGATATGCTCAATGCCCCACCCTCCTGATAACCACTAGTGGTCCAAGATGCTCAAGTAGTAAGGCCCCCACATGAGGAGAAGCCATGTGTGAGCCCGGGACATCGGATGGATCTTGACTTGCATGTTAGATGAGGTTTATCAATGAGACCGTTGATGGTAGAAAGGTGATTGTGTGGGAGCCCCTTATTCTTGCTGGGACTTGGGGGCCAGCTGGCCCCCGTCGACCCCCTTGGTGGGGGTTCGAGGGCAAGAGCCCCCGAGGCGATGGTATAGGGAATATTCCTTAAATATTCCATGGACGACTAGTCGGTTCCACCGACTAGGTTGACTAGTTGGCTTCACCGACTAGGTTGACTGGTCGGTTCCACCGCCTACATTGATCCGACTACTGCCCTCATAGCTATAAAGAGGCAACCTCCCCAGTCCATTGTAGTAGATTAGATCTTCCAGTAGAGATGTTCCAGGTAGTAGCTCTTGTCTAGATCGCCATCTAAGCTCGACTGTGGGAGCGCATGGGTGGATGGAGCCATCATCTGTACTACATCAGTATTGAAGAAAAATTTTATTCCTCTCCAGTTTGCTGTGTACTCTCTATTATTTGTTCAGTTTCTGTTCTACTATTATTTGTTCAGTTTCTGTTCTACTGCGGCGTGTAATTTAACATAAACCATAGCAACACATGCAAGTAGCAAGTGTGTAGGCTGCCACATTGCCATTGCAGCCATTACGAAGGGTTTTATTGGTCATGAGGCATCAATTGATCCTTAATTAATTCTCTATAAGCGACTCTATGCCTCGATTAATCTAGGCTACATGGTCCCTTGCTAGATATTGCATGGAACTAATATGAATAATATGATTGTTCAAAAGTCATGCAAATCGGTTTTTTGGCATGGGAGTTTTGAAATGAGAAAATAAGAAAATATTGGCTTTGGTATCATGCTCAATGGAGTTATAGATACAAAGTTCTAGATTTTAAGACAAACAAATATGATGGGCATGAGCTAGAGGAACTGGGTGGTACCAATCAGGGAGGGATGAAATGAAAGAAGTGATCACTGAGGAGAAGGAAGGGGTAGCAGGCAGTGATCAAGAAGGACCCAGAAGCGAGCAATCAAGAAGCCATAGACTTTTAGGCTGGCCAAAATTTTAAGGAAAGGGATAAGGGCTGCACCCTTTGATTAATTCAAGCGGGTCGTGATAACTTAGCTGAATCTTTGAAGGGGGGAGGGAGCTAATTATTTGACTTCAGTTCTCTAGGGGCCTATTTCCGTGAGGACGACATGCGCGCACCCAAGGTGCCCATTTTGCCTCCTCACGACTTCACACTTAGAAATGCATGGTGGTGGGAATGCACGTTAAGCCACCTTGTTGGCCATTTGAATCCATTGATCCAAGCTTGCACTCACGATGAGTCGCACGTGTTGAGCCTCCAAGCAATCGTTCCGTCGTTTTCCAAACCAATGTCCACAAGCAATCTGCATTGTGTGCATTGTGCACAGCCTCAATGGAAGATGCTACTTTGCTACCACTGCAGCCCGAGGGGCAGGCGAACAACCCATTATGTAACTCCCTCGCATCAAAGGCACCAAAGGAGCGAGAGCCAAAGAAACAAGTGGTGGAGAGAGAGAGCACGTGGAAGGAAGGAGCCATGTGGCGTAAAAGGATTGGTGGAGAGTGGATAGGGAGTTGGATAGGTTCTCTCATCTCTTCTCTCTCTATATTTCTGTCTCTCTCTTCCTCTCCTATATATATTTACCAACGAGTTACTTCTAGTTCATCTTCTCAGTCTTTATACAACTAGTTGCGTGAGCTCCAGCCATGGCTTCCGCCTCTGCTCTCAGCAGCTCCACCTTCGCTGGCCAGACCTCCCTCAAGCCCCAGAGCGAGCTCTCCAAGCTCGTCGGCAATGTTGAGGCCCGCGTCTCCATGCGTCGCACCGTCAAGAGCGCTCCCGAGAGTATCTGGTACCCTTTCATGTTTTATCCTCCGGCTTCTGGTTGCCTGCCCAGTTTTCTTGGCAGTCGGGTACCGAGGAATGCTTTGTGTATGTTGATCTGGTCGGAGCTTTGAATGACATGGTGTGGTGGTTCTCATCTGTTCTCGTAATTTATCCTGAGTCTTCCCTCACGTGGTTATGGGCTTGTCACTTCTAAGCCATGCGGTGCTTATTTGAGGGGGATCTCTCTCTCTAGGGATGTCCTAGCGTTTCGTTCTGTCTTCGTAGATTGTGTTTAGCGGCTCAAATTCGCTATTTCTGCAGGTACGGTCCCGACCGCCCCAAGTATCTTGGTCCTTTCTCTGAGGCGACACCTTCTTACCTTACCGGAGAGTTCCCCGGCGACTACGGCTGGGACACTGCAGGTCTCTCGGCAGATCCTGAGACATTCGCCAAAAACAGGGAGCTCGAAGTAATCCACGCCCGCTGGGCAATGCTTGGAGCACTTGGCTGCGTCACCCCCGAGCTTTTGGCAAAGAATGGTGTGAAGTTCGGTGAGGCTGTCTGGTTCAAAGCTGGCTCCCAAATCTTCGCGGAGGGAGGCTTGGACTACTTGGGAAATCCGAATCTGATCCACGCTCAGAGCATTCTTGCCATTTGGGCTTGTCAAGTTGTATTGATGGGAGCTATTGAGGGATACAGAGTTGGAGGGGGCCCTCTGGGTGAGGGGTTAGACCCAATTTATCCTGGAGGTGCGTTCGACCCGCTAGGTCTGGCCGATGATCCGGAAGCTTTCGCAGAGTTGAAGGTTAAGGAGATCAAGAATGGGCGACTAGCCATGTTCTCTATGTTCGGGTTCTTTGTACAGGCCATTGTCACAGGCAAGGGCCCTATCGAAAACTTGGCAGACCACCTGGCTGATCCTGCTGTCAACAACGCCTGGGCGTACGCTACCAACTTTGTTCCCGGGAAGTGAATATTATCATCGACAGTCAAATGCGTCGCTGATCAACACAATTATGCGGAGTAGTGCAGTTTGTGCGGAGTAGTGCAGTGCCATAATGTTACAATAGTAGTGCAGTGCCGTAATGTTACAATTCAGCAGCGTCCTTAAGATTTGGCAAGCCGCAATAAAATGAAAGTTTATACTGCTTACAAATTTTTAAGATTTAAGTCAGTATTATTATGTATGCTGAAATGGTGATGCATAATTGCCAATCCCAATCCTAAAGCTCTTTCATATAAAATGGGACTTAGAGCGTAAGTAAGCCCACTATGAATCAATTACATATAGCTGTGAGTTCCTAGAGGGATTGAAAATGTCTTGGCTAATTGTTGAAACTCTGCAAGGGAATTCCTTTGACTGTTATGTTGTGGCTGCATGTAAAAAGACTATGTAATGAATTTTTTTGACAGTTATGTATAAATCTTGTGGCTGCATGTAAGATCTTTAAGATTCTTGTGAAAAAGCAATACAAGTCATCCACTCAATTATGTTCCATTTTCTCAAGATAGAATGTGAAGTAGACAATTTTTGGCAAGGAAGGTACAGGTTGCTAACATTTCTTATCTTAGGAATTTGAAAAAGAGGGACAAAAGCTAGGTCTACGACATGAAGTAGTAAAATTCCGGACAGGCATTTGTTTCGTTCATGGAAGCTATGGGATCATCCTATTGTATTTGTGCCCCTTTTAGTCAGAAGGACCATCCTATTGTATTTTCTTTCTGGAATCTAGGATTGGCTTTGCTAGGAATATCCTCAAAACGGACTATTGAACTAACCCATCTCAAGTAGCAAGCTATGTTTAGAAAGGAGATGGATAGATTTCATCCTCGTAAGTAAATGCGCTAAGAGGAAATACAGAGGTGGATGTAAATTGTCGGGTAATGTGATGATTGTCGCGGGAGGTGTCTCTTTTTTACATGGGTCAGTGTCAGTGTCGGACTGAAGATTCCATGGCTTCCAGAGTAGATAAATTGTGTAGATTTCATTTTGATTGGTGGTTGGCCATTGATGGTTGGCCAGAATGTGGGGAAACTGGTTAACTTGATCATGTCAGTTGTCTCAGCCGCCCATGTTAAGGCAAGTAGTCAGCGTCTCATTCCGATTCAACACCTCCGTTTTGCAAGACAACCCGTTTTGTGAGAGGCTACATTGTCAAGCTAGTCGAAAGAAATGAGTGGAAGCCATTAAAGAGTACATTTTAAGGTGGGAGACCTGTGTTAAAGAGTGTTGTAATGTAAGCGAAAAGTAAGATCAATGGAGGACACCCTTGCGTTTTGCTTGTAGCTGGCTCTTTTGCTCGCATACCAGGATTTCCCAAAATATCAGCTGTTGTCGAATGTGAGAGAGAAAAGATGAAGAGAGTTCCAGCTAGACGATCGATTACTGGACATGAAATGTTTGCTACTAAGCTAGCTTTGGAAAAAAACTTTGCCAAATATGTTTAAATAAGGGGTGTGTCAAGGCCCTAAATGAAGACCCTTACAAAATTTGGCCCAAAACAAGCGGCCCACACTGCTGGAGGCCAAGATAGAGTGCCCTCTAGAGCGGATAAGAACCTTTTGCGAGAATACCACAATGTTCCTAGTACTCCAAATAGCCAACTCGACTATAGCACGGATGTAAGGCGAACAAGTAGCCATAGTAGAAGGAAGTCCCTCGGGGTCCCCTAACAATGCCGCCTTCCATTTAGCCTTAATGCAAAATCTCGACATTGATCCAGATTTCCTGACCCCAACCTCTCACCACCAAGCAAGACCATAGTAGATCTTTCGGATCCTCCACAACAACACCACATAATAGGCAGAGTGGGCTAATTTCCATCCCGTAGGTAAGGCAAGATGCAACATCTTCCAAAGCATAAAAGTTGCTCTCCCAAATGTACAACCCTTCCATATGTCCTTGACTTTCTCCAACCACCATTTCGGGCTTTGCCTTAGCTTCCATTTGATGTTTGATTCCACAAACATTGGAAGACACATCAGCCCTTTATAAACAATCTTGGCAGAGATTTTTGTTAAACGGACCTCTTGAAGGTCCATTGATTAACCAGTCAATCACTAGAAAAAATATTGTTAGTTGGCTAGTCCTCCTGCAACCTATTTAGCACTGTCTCTAGAGTCTCTAACTCACATGAGTTGAGATAAAACTCCCTTATAAGTGAATGCAACTGTTTCCAATGAACTTTGAATTTCTAAGTGAGTTCACTTCCCGTAGCACTCGTCGTGGGTGAATCCCACCACATGAAGCTCAGGCCATATGGAACCGAGAAAGTGCTATTCATGAAAAAATCAATAATTCCTTATTTCTTTTCTGCAATTGTAATTATATTGACCATGACAAGGTTTCAGAACTGAATCTCATATAGAAATAGCTAATACTAATCCTTTCCAATGAGTAGTGAGTATAATCTAGAGGCTTATAATTGTAACTATTTGTAGGTGTTTGTTAACACCATTAGTAAGTATTATGAGAGGTTGCAACTTCTTTTGATGTAACTTAAGTGTTAATGTCACATGGTATTGAAGGTGTTTGTTAACACCATTTAAATATTATGAGACTTTAAAGTTGCTTTTGATTTAACTTAAGTGTTAATGTCATGGTAATCCTATGCTGGTATCAAAGTCTATGTAAGAGTGCACGTTTAAACTTCTTTAAAAACATATCCATAAATATCTTGTTATCTATGCTACTAAAATACTAGAAAAGTCTTATTATATTGATATAAATGTTTTTAATAAGTAATTATATATGTATAACATTATTACATTGAGAGTGATTATGAGGGATGTTTCTTAAAGGAAATATTTTTCAACACTTTTTAAAGGTAATAACAGTGGTACAAAGGATGTCTATGAAGAAGAAAATTAATGTTATGTAAAATTGAATGAGTGACAATTCTAAAATTGAATGAGTGACAATTCTGTATGTTTTTATGATAAAGGAATCTAGTTCTAGTGAAAATAAAAGTGTTAAAACCATGTTTCCTAAAGAAATAAAATTTTTTAATCTCTTGAAAAACACACTCGGATAAATCTGCTCATAGGTTTTTGCTCATAAAATTGACGCATCCGTTGTTGCATGTAGAATTCCTCGTCTAGGTAACCATTGAAAATGCATTCTTGACATTGAGTTGGTACACGTTCCATCTGTTGAGTGTCACTAGTGATATCAAGAACTGTATGGAATCCATCTTTGCTACTGAAGCATAAGTCTCATCAAAATCTTGACCATATTGCTGTGCAAATCCTTTTGCAACTACTCTGGCTTTGTTTCTTTGCAACTAGTCTAGCTTTGTATCTTTGAATGCTTCTATCTAGATTGTACTTCACTTTGTATACCCATTTGTTTGCTATGGCCTTCTTTCCTAGTGGAAGGTCGCATAATTCCCAGGATTATTCTTGTACAAAGAATCCATTTCTTCATTCATAGCAGTTTGCCATTCTGGCTTGTCAACTACATTTTTGAAGTACACTGGCTCTTCTGTAGCCACGATGGTAGTCATAAGAGCATAATTGGTGGTTTCAACCTGAATTGCTTTGCCTTTCTCAGCATATATCAATCTTGTTGGAGGTATGCTTTCCCTAGTAGACCGTCTGAGTTGTTGTAGTTCTTCTCGGGGTGCTTCTAGAAGTTCTTGCTCTTCTTCATCAACCTTTTCTGTAGACGATTGAGTAATCGGTGCATCTATCTCCTAAGTATTTGAGGTTTTCCATTCTAATTCCTCATCAAAGTTTACATCTCTGGAGATAATGACCTTGTGGTTGACGGGATCATACAACTTGTATGCTTTGCTATCTTCACTGTAGCCAACCATGATCCATCTATGTGACTTCGCATCCAATTTCCTATGATGGTCATCATGTATGCGAGCATATGCATGTAAGAAAATAGTACGCAGCGGAAGATAACAACAAAACGCAAGTACACGATGGAAAGCTGGAGAGAATACAAAAATTCTGATATACCAAACTGCTGATACAACTGATGGTTGGCTGTCCACCCGTGCGCTCTACAGACAGAGCTTCGATGGTGATCTAGACAGATGCTGGACGGAGGACTATGAGCGTGAAGAACTGGTGATATGATGATAGGGGGTGGCCACTTATATAGTGTAAGTGGTTGACGGTCGGCCTTGTAATAGGTAGTCGGCCTAATAGACAGTCGGCCTGGAAGACCAACCGACCCTTCAGAAAACATGCCGTCGGGCAGATGAAGGATCGCGCATAGGTCATACCCTGCCGCTGGGGGCTTTGCCCCCAGACCCCCACCGAGGGCCTGCGCCCCCCGGACCCCCTGCTATCGGGGGGGCTATCGCCCCCCCGAACTCCCCCTTTGTGCAGACGGGTATCTACTCTTGGCTCCTAAGCCGTCTCATAACCATCTGGTCTACTCTAAGACCCCTTCCAGTGTCTAAACTGGGGATCCCTCCCAATATCTGATACCCATCATGGCTTCTCCTCATATGGGGGCCTTACAACATTGGGTACACAGAATATTGGTGGGTTACATGAGAGGTGGACATTTGAGCTAACTCTAACACCCCCCCTCAATGTTCACCCGAAGATGAACTATGTGATCGGACCAATGCCGAGTCGATGTAGATGCCGCAACAATAAATCATTCCCAAGAGCCTTCGTGAATATGTCTGCGCAATTGTCCTCTGTGGGACAATACTCCAGCTCTATGACTCCATCCTCAATGAGCTCTCGTACGTAGTGATACTGGATCTCTATGTGCTTTGTACGAGCATGGAACACAGGATTCTTTGCAATGGCCATGCAACTCTGATTGTCGCATTTTAGAACCGTCGCATCTTCGATTGGAACTCCTATGTCTTGCAGGATCCTCCTTAGCCAAACTGCTTCACAAGCAGCAATGCATGCTGCCTTGTACTCAGCTTCCGTCGAAGATAGTGCCACTGTTGGTTGCACTCCTGAACCAAGTGAGAAACAATATCCAGAAACTGACTTTCTAGAATCACAATCTCCCGCCCAATCTGAGTCACAGTAACCCGCCAAGGTCTTCCCTGCTCTGTAGGTAATGCCATACTCCAGTGTACCTTTCACGTACTTTAGCACACGCATCCCTGCTTTCCAATGGTTCTCTCGAGGTTGATTTGAGAACCTACTAAGTACACCAACTGCAAAGCTGATATCAGGTCTAGTGTTGCACAAAAAAATGAGACTCCCCACAAGTTTCCTATACTCCTTGATGTCGACAAGTGGTGATGCATCCTCCACTGAGAGCTTACCATTCACCTCCATGGGAGAGACCACGTCCTTACACTCGGTCATATCGAATGCCTTCAAGATCTCGCGAGCATATCTTTGCTGAGAGATGAAAATCCTGCCAGGTTTTTGCCAAACCTCAATGCCGAGGCAAAAGTGCATGAGCCCCAAATCTGTCATCTCAAACTCAGAACTCAATGACTCCCTCAACTGTTGCAGCATCTTCTCATGATCTCCTGTGATTATCAAGTCATCCACGTAAAGGACTATTACCACATACTTGCCATCCTGCTTACAAACATACAGGTTAGCATCAGAAGCACTTTTTGAAAAACCAATAGATATGAGAAAGCTATCAATCCGTTGGTACCATGCCCTTGGGGCCTGTTTCAGCCCATACAATGCCTTCTTTAGTCTGCAAACCTTGTTCTCTGAATTGGGCACCTCAAATCCTGGTGGCTGGAACACATATACCTCCTCCTTGAGATGTCCATTCAAGAACGCAGATTTCACGTCCATTTGAAACACCGGCCACTGCTTATGAGCAGCCAAGGCAAGTACCACCCGAATAGTTGTCATCCTTGCCGTAGGAGCAAAGGAATCCTCAAAATCAAAGCCTTCAACTTGAGAGTATCCTTGTGCAACAAGCCTAGCCTTGTACTTTTCCAAAGATCCATCAGATTTGTACCTGGCCTTCCATACCCATTTGGTACCAATGATCTTCCTTTTTTCTGGACGATCAACCAAGTCCCAAGTCTGATTCTTCATGATGCTGTCATACTCCTCTTGCATGGCAGCTTTCCAATTTGGATCGTCCATTGCCTCATCCAAATTCATAGGCTCTTGAACTTTCATAATCTCAGCCATCAAGGCCATATTGACTATGTGTTCAGAAGCCCTTTTCTGCTCCTCTATCCTCTTCGATCGTCGAAGTCCATCTGCAGATGACTCCGCCAAGTCTGGAACCGGATTCTTCTCATCAAAGAGCTGCCTTGCCCACTTTGGAAGTGGCTTACCTTGTGGAGCCAAGGCATGTTGTGGTGTTGGTGGAGTCTGTTCCTCGAAGTACTCCTCCTCATTCTGCAACTCTGCTTTAGATACGGGCACAAGGTGAGTTACTTTTACGGCTGATGATAAAGTGGAAGGGCATACCTCCTCCTCCACTGTATGTGGCTGTTCCCAAAACACCACATCACGACTGACCACGATCTTCTTTGCCTCTGGATCATATAGCCGGTACGCCTTTGACTCCTGGCTATAGCCCATGAAGATACACTTTCTGCTCTTTGGATCTAATTTCTTTCTGGTGCTATCTGGAACATGAACAAAGCACTCACATCCAAATGTTCTGAAATGAGAAGCGGAAGGCTTTTTACCTGAGTAGGCCTCCAAAGGTGTTTTGCCCATCAAGGCCTTTGTGAAGCTTCGATTGAGGAACTCTCCTCCTCGATCCGTGCGAAGCTTCTTTACCTTCAGCCGGCTTTCGTTTTCCACCATCTTTTGCCACTGTTTGAATTTTCCAAGAGCTTCAGCCTTATCTCGTAGAAAATACACCCACATGTATCTACTGTAGTCGTCGACGATAAGCATATAGTAGTTACATCCCCCCAAAGCTTGAGTCGGAGCTTTCCCACTGAGATCAGCATGAACCAATTGTAGAGGAGCCTTTGCCCAATAGCCGCTCTCATGTGGAAAAGCCTTCCTTTGTTGCTTGCCCATCATACAAGCTTCACAAGGTTCCTGCACCTTTAAGAGTGCAGGCAAGTGTGCAACCATCCTTGTTTTCTGCATTTCCAAAAGAATAGGATAACTAAGATGACCAAATCTTTCATGCCATACCTTACTGATGCCCACTCCTGAAGAGACTGTTAGTGCCGTCAGCTCGTACAGATTGTTCTTCCTTACTGCCTTGCCGACCACCTTGCCCGCTGCATTAAGGATTTCTGCTCCGGTCCTCTTGAAACGCACCTCCAAGTTGCGATCAGTTATCGCAGCAATCGAAAGCAAGTTCTTCTTTAGCTGAGGAACTAGTAATACATCAGAAAGCTCTTTAGTTTCACCCTCTTGAATGGAAAGAGAGATAGTACCTGTACCTTCCACAGGGCATTTTGCATTATTACCGACCGTCACATTCATGGGCTCTTGCAGAGGCTTGAAAGAGCTATACTAGTCCTTCTTTCTGGTCATGTGACGGGACGCTCCACTATCAAGGAGCCACGAATCATTCGTTGTTGAAACTTCTGTTGAGGAGCATATTTCTTCAATTGCAACCCATAGCTCCAACTCAGTTTCAACTGTGTTGGCAGATTCCTTGCCTTTCGAAGAAGACTGTGTAGTGCCATTCTTTTCGTCCTGCTGCTTCTTTCTGCAATCCTTGATCATGTGACCGCTTTTGTTGCAGTAGTGGCACTTACCTGAAAACTTCTTCTTCTTCCCATTCTTCTTCTCTCCACCCTTCCCTTTGGATGTGGTTGAGAATGCTGCATCACTTCCGCCATCGCGGGTCTTCATTCGCATCTCCTCCTCTAGAAGCATCGCGCTGAACTCTTCAAAAGTGAGGGGTGGATTTCTTACCTGCGTGTTGAGTGTCGTGACCAACGCATCGTACTTTTGTGGAAGGATCCGAATGCACCTTCTGGCCAACTCTTCGCTGGTCTTTGTAATCCCAACCGCCGCCATCTGATCACGTAGATTCTTGATCCGTGTGATGAATGTCTCAGCTGATTCTCCATCAGAGCACCTCTCTGCAGCAAGCATATTCTCCAGATTTTGAATTCTGGTCTGATTCCGCGTTTCATACTGACCTTTCAGTATGTTCCAAGCCTCACTTGCCTTGTCTGTATGCTGAATCAGAGTCAAAATAGAATCACTTGAACTGGTAACAAGAGCGCAGAGTGCATCTGCGTTCCTTCGTTTCCATGCCCGAAGAAGATCTGCATTCGGTGGCGTTATGACGTTGGGGTTGTTTGGATTCGGTGATCCAACCGGTTCTGGATCCAATCCCAGAACAGTATCCAGAAGCTCATATGAATCCAAGATCGCGCTGATCTTGAATTTCCACAAAGTATAATTCGTCCCATCGAGCTTGCCTTCATTGAAGGCAGGTGGACGAATTCGCAACGGGGTTGGTGCAGCCATCACTCCTAGTAGCCTTTGCTAACAAAGCTCGTTGAACTTGCAATAAAGTCGTTACTCAGATAGTCTGAGCTCTGATACCATGTAAGAAAATAGTACGCAGCGGAAGATAACAACAAAACGCAAGTACACGATGGAAAGCTGGAGAGAATACAAAAATTCTGATATACCAAACTGCTGATACAACTGATGGTTGGCTGTCCACCCGTGCGCTCTACAGACAGAGCTTCGATGGTGATCTAGACAGATGCTGGACGGAGGACTATGAGCGTGAAGAACTGGTGATATGATGATAGGGGGTGGCCACTTATATAGTGTAAGTGGTTGACGGTCGGCCTTGTAATAGGCAGTCGGCCTAATAGACAGTCGGCCTGGAAGACCAACCGACCCTTCAGAAAACATGCCGTCGGGCAGATGAAGGATCGCGCATAGGTCATACCCTGCCGCTGGGGGCTTTGCCCCCAGACCCCCACCGGGGGCCTGCGCCCCCCGGACCCCCTGCTATCGGGGGGGCTATCGCCCCCCCGAACCCCCCCTTTGTGCAGACGGGTATCTACTCTTGGCTCCTAAGCCGTCTCATAACCATCTGGTCTACTCTAAGACCCCTTCCAGTGTCTAAACTGGGGATCCCTCCCAATATCTGATACCCATCATGGCTTCTCCTCATATGGGGGCCTTACAACATTGGGTACACAGAATATTGGTGGGTTACATGAGAGGTGGACATTTGAGCTAACTCTAACAATGCAATGTGTGTTCAGTGAATTCTTCATAAGGTGTCATATCTTGAATCAGTTCAGTAGGAAGCTGACTAAGCAAGTAGTTTGCAAAGGCTATTGCTTCTGCCCAATACTAATTCGAAAGATGCTTCTCACTAAGCATTGCTCTAGCACTATCTGCTAAAGTACCATCTTCCTTTTAGCTCTTGCATTTTGCTAAGGAGTATCTATACAAGTGAATTGTCTTTGAATGCCATGACTTCTGTAGAAGTTCATGAATGCTAAAGACATGTATTCACCTCCTTTGTCTGATCTCATGACTTTGATCTTTCTATCTGTCTGGTTTTCTACCATGGTTTTGAATTCTTGAAATCTAGAAAAGACTTTAGATTTCTCTTTTAGAAAGTAGACCCAACAATATCTGCTATAGTTGTCGCAAGTAGTAAATTGAACCATTGATGCTACGGGTCTGGGGATAACTCTATACATCTGTTGTATCAAATCAAGAATACCTCTTGCTCGAGAGGTTCTTCTGCCAAAGTTGGTTCGTTTTTGTTTGTCGAAGCAGCGTGCTTTGCAAAATTTTCCAAGAAACTATAGCTTAGGAATTCGAATTGCCATATTCTGATTCTTGAGATCTATCAAGCTGTTGAAATTGACATTACCATATCTCTTGTGCCATTTTGTGGATAGTGGCATCTCTTGTAGTTAAGCTGACATGGCATGCAAATATGGTACTATAGCTAGCATTCTGAACAAGCGTCCTTCCTTGACTTCTTTTCCTACTATTTGAAAACATCTGGATTTGTCTCTGATAGTGCATTCATCTCCATCGAAGGTGACTCGGTAGTTGTGTTCCATCATTTGACCTACTGATAAGAGGTTCTATCTGAGCTTTGAAACATAGAGTACATCTTTCACCAATCCTTTCGTACCAGTGAAATTGTTCATAGGGATAATGCCTGTCCCTTGAACTGGATTCAGTGTATTATCTATCGTGTATACATTCTACATTTTTAACTAAATCTAGTGTATAGTTATCACATTTGTGGTGTGCTCTCTAGCTGTCCCCTCTCTCCTCATCTCCACTCTTCTCCTCTTGCCTCTTCATATTTTGTCATGGTATCAGAGCGATTTTACTTTTTGGAGCACCCTCAAATTCTTCCTAGATCAATGTTGGAGAAGGAGCTGCATTGATGTTGAAGGACATAGGCTGAGTACCTTTGAGATGCAATCGGTCTAAGTGAATGGTAGCCACTACGCGTGGTAGCCCTTGAAGTGGAGCAACTAAGCTCAACTCTCCATTGTTACTGGATTGAGGCTCGTAGGATATGCATATGGATGGGCTGTTGAAGGTGATTGCTTTGAAAAAAGTAGACGAGGTGCAATTGTAGGGTTGTTGCTGAGATAGTCACTGATTTGATTTGGAGAATGGTGCTGCTTGTGTGAAGTCGGCCGTGAGTGTTGGAGAAGGCTCATCGATCATCTTGACTTAGAAGCCAAGCTTTCTCATAGGCTTGCTGCCCTTTGGTGTTGCTTGTAGGAGGCACTTAGTTTGTTTGGAAGCCACTCATGCTGTTGCCCTGAGTTCTTCTAGTGAGAGCCTTGGCTATCATTTTGAGCCTTAGTTGATGCAAGGCCCTATGTGCCGCCTCCTCTCAACCATTGAGACCTTACCAATAACTATTCCAGCCTTCTTGCCATTCTCTTCAGCTATAGATAGGATTTCCTTAGAAACTATGGCGCCCTCTCTCTCTCTCTCTCTCTCTCTCTCCCTCAAAAGCTCACACAACAATAAAACTTGTCTCTCTCGTGGAATAAACTGAAATGAATTCTCACGAAGTCTCTCCAAAAGCACTCACAAGTCTCTCAATGAACTATAAGCTCTGAAAGAAGATCAGTCTCTCTCACTTTGAATAAAAGAACTCTCTGTCACATAGAGATGAATAGAAATATGCATGGATGAAAATTCTATCACTCAATGGGAGTGAAAGGATGAGCACAAGATCGCTCAAGAACTCTCAATCGCTCAATCTCTCACACTCTCTTGTACTATGGATCACAATGCCTCAGTGAAAGGCAAGGGAGCTTTGATACCATGATAAAATATGAAGAGGGGGAGGAGAAGAGTGGAGATGAGGAGAGAGGGCACAGCTAGAGAGCACACCATAAATGACTAAATGTACACTAGATTTAGTTGAAAATGTAGAATATATACAAACCCATTTAGGGTTAGGGTTAGGGCATCTAACCCTTTCCTGTATAGCACTCTATATGTGTTAGTGTTATGCACATGTAATCACATGATGTTGAGCGTGGTCTCTCAACAGTTATTTCTCCCATGATCCTCTCATGTATAAATGCATCAGAATTGACTGGATTATCCAACTTGGAAAAGTGCATTAGAGAATAGTTGAAATGTAATCATATTTAGTTAGGAGCAGCACCCTTTCCAAGAACCACTTACATTGGTCTTGTCTCTAGCCTTTAAGTGTGTTCTTCACATAAAAATATCCTTTTGAGTGTACCTGCTTGCTAAATTGTTGCACCATGACCTTATCTGGGTATCTACTTGGAGCCTTCATCCATGCATTAGGAATAAGTGGTAATTTAAATACCCAATCCATTAACTCAACTATAACTACCAATTATTGTGTATGCATTCTTTTGGTATCGTGCAAGTGGTCCAATTGTTTCTACACTTCCATGTTCATTGCCCACTCCCACCAAGGAAGGTGATAGTAAAAATGTAGCCCCACCTTGTGCATCCAGGCAATATTACGAGGGCTATTTTTATATGGATCATGATTAAAGTCTTGGAAATCACAAGAAGAAGTATCAGCTAACCTTTTCTTTGTAGGGTGAGGAGATTCTATTGCCTTGTCATTGACATTGGCATGTACTTGACTACAGAGTGACCAACGTGATGCCTACTACCCCTCATCTTTCATGCTGGGGGATTGACAGCCATGCAATATTACGAGGGCTAGTTGTATCTTGATCATGCTTAAAGTCTTGGAAATCAGAAGTAGAAGTATCAGCTGACCTTTTCTTTGCAGGGCAAGGAGATTCTATGAGGATTCTACTACCTTGTCGTCGACATTGCCATGTGCTTGACTGTAGAGTGACATTTAACATGATGCCTACTACCCCTTCCAATTTCATGCTGGGGGATTGAATGAGGGCTCGATTACTTGTAAGCTTGATGAAATACTAGCAGATCCTTCTTTAGTTATGTGCTCTTCTATGATAGTTTTAAGAGTAGTCCGCATGCTGACAGACCAATGGGGATTAGATAGATGATTCCAGTTGAAGAAAATGAAGGATGATGGGAAAGTTAGGATGACTTTTGTGAAGGAACTAAAGTGCCGATTTTTGAATGTGTTGCAATACCTACACATATAGTGTCATTGTCACATCACTACTTTGCATGATTTCCCTATTTAAAGGTCCAATGTATTTGACTGTTGGATCGTCAAAAGTATGATGTCTGACCGAATGGTCCAAATTTGGATCATACTTGTTCCTTAGTCCAACAAATGGCTTCAGTCAAAACCCATTAACTTCTTTTAGTGATATATTACCATGCATATCAACTAGTTAGAATGTGCATTGGCCTAAATCCTTCACAATTTTGAATGGTCGATCATATTTCAATTTTCTAAGGAACCTTCCCAAAATTTTTATTAAACATAAGTACCCAATCTCATTCCTTAAACAATTTGAATTTGATGTTTTTGTCAACCCAAGACTTTTTCCTTTGCGCTTGGATGACCTATGTAGTGTGGCAACTTTCAAGTCAATCTTCTTTTAATTGATTCAATTTCTATTAGCAGAATTCCACCAACTCCTCCAGACTCTGTTTCTCCACTGAAACCCATAAATTGTTGGTCACAAATTCCACATGTAGAAGAAAAATAGAATGAGTAAAAAATGCTTTAGAGAGGATTGGAATGAGAGGAACGAGGAATGGAAAGAGAGGACAGGTGGAATGATAGAAAAAATGGAAAAGCGAAAGGTTCGAAAGACGAAAAAGTGGAAAAACAAAAATGCAAAAAGGCAAAAAGGCGAACAGATGAAAACGTGAAAAGATGAAAATGTGGAAAGGTGAAATTTGTAAAGATAGAAATGCAAAAAAAACAAAAAATGGGAAGACTGAAACACAAAAACGTGAAAAGACAAAAAACACAAAATCTGGAAGATAAAAACGTGGAAGGATGGAAATGCGAAAAGAAAAGAAATAAGAAGAGAGGAGAGGAAGAGAGCTAAAAGAGAGGAAAAGATGAGAGGAAGGAGAGAAATAAGAGGAATTTAAGACAAAAACAAATAAAAGCCAAAAGACGGAAATGCGAAAAGACAAAAACAAGAAGAGAGGAATAAGAGAAATAAGAGAGGAAGAGAGAAAAGAAGAACAAAGAAAGAAGGAGATAAGAGAAGAGGGAAAGAGGAGAAAAGAGAAGAGGGAAAGAGGAGAAAAGAAAAGAGGACAGAAAAGAAGAAAGACAAAGGAGAGAAAGATGAGGACAGAAAGAGAGGAAAGAAGAAAAATAGGAACGAAAGAGGAGGGAAAGAGAGGAAAAGAGTGGGGAGAGAGCAAAAGAGAGGAGAGAAGGATAGCTGAAAGGGAGGAAAAGAGGAGAGGAAGAGAGCCGAAAGAAGAGGGGAAGAAAAAGAAGAGGGGAGAATTAAAGAAAAGGAAGAAGGAAGAAAGAAGGATAAAAGAGAAAGAAGAAGGGAATAAGTAGAAAAACAAGGGAAAAAGAAAGAAAAGGAAGAAGGAAGAAAGAAGTTGGAAAGAGGAGGAGAAGAGAATAGGAAGAGGAGAGTGAGAAAGAGAGAAAGAGAGGAGAGAAAGAGAGAAGGGAGAGAAATTTGAGAGCTCAAAGAGGAAAAGAGGAGAGGAAGAGAGCTAAAAGAAGAGAAATAAGAAGAGGGAAATAAGAGGAATAAGAAGAGAGAAAGAGAGGAGAGATAGAGCACTGAGAGAGAGGAAAAGAGGAGAGGAAGGAGAGTTGAAAGAGGAGAGAAAGAGAGGCGAGAGAGAGGAAAAGAGAGGAGAAGGGAGTAACAAGAGAGGAATAAGTAGGAAGACTAAGGAAGGAGAGAAGAAGGAGAAAAGAAGAGGAGAAGGAGGAAAAGAAGAGAGAAAAGAAGAAAGAAAGAGGACAGAAAGAAGAATAAGAGCAAAAGAGAAAAGGGACAAAGAAGTGTATAAGAAGAGGGAGAAGAGGGAAAAAGAAAGAAAAGGAAGGAGGAAAGAAGGAGAAAAAAGGAGGAGAAAAGAATGAAAAAAGGAGGAGGAATAAGAAGGGAGGAATAAGAAAGGAAAGAAGAGAAATAAGAATAGAGGAATAAGAAGAATAAGAAGAGAGAAGGAAAGAATGAGGGAAAGAGAGAGAATGAGAGAGGAGGAATAAGACAAGGAGAAGAAGAACTGGAAGAAGGAAGAAAGAGGAGAAATGAAGGAAGAAGAATGAATAAGAGAAGAGAGGAGAGGAGGAAAGAAAGAAGGAGATAAAGAGAGGAATAATGAGAGAAAGAGAGCCAAAAGAGAAGAAAAGACGAGAGAAAGAGAGACAAAAGAAGAGGATGGAAAGAAAGGAGGGGGAGAGAGGAAAAATAGGACAGAAAGAGAGAAAAAGAGTGGAGTCTAAGATAGAAAGGAGAAAAGAAGAGAGGAGAAGGTGAATAAGAAGAGAGGAGAGAGATGAAAGAGAGAAAGAAGAGAGGATAAGATGAATAAGAAGCGGACAGTGA
The DNA here is from genome assembly GCF_047967505.1 of Dipteris shenzhenensis. NCBI lineage: Eukaryota > Viridiplantae > Streptophyta > Polypodiopsida > Gleicheniales > Dipteridaceae > Dipteris > Dipteris shenzhenensis. Next base: position 51,712,211 of record NC_141602.1, on the reverse strand, counting down.
GAAAGAAAGAAAGAAAAGAGAAAAGTGAAAGAAGAAGGAGAAGAGAGAAAGAGGAGAAAAGAAGAAGAGGAGGAGAAGAAAGAAGAAGGAAAGGAAAAGAAAAAGAGGAGAAGAGGAATACGATAGAGAAGAACAAGAAGAGAAGGAAGAGCAATAAGAAGAGGAGAGTGAGAAAGAAAGAAAGAAAGGAATAAGAAGGAGATGAGAAAGTGAAGAGGACAAGAGGAATAAGAAGAGCAATAAGAAGAGGAGAGTCAGAAAGAAAGAAAGAAAGAAAGGAATAAGAAGGAGATGAGAAAGTGAAGAGGACAAAATGAATAAGAAGAAGATGAAAAAGAAGAGGAGAAGAAGAAAGAGTAAGAAGAGAAACAAGTAGAGAAATAAGAAGAGAAGGAAGAGCAATAAGAAGAAAAGGAAGAGCAATAAAAAGAAGAGGAGAGTGAGAAAGAAAGAAAGACAAAAGGAGATAAGAAAGTGAAGAGGAGAAGAGGATTAACAAGGATATGAATAAGAAGAGTAGAAGATGAAAGACTAGGAAGAGAAAGAAGTAGATGATGAGAAGAAGGAAGAAATAAGAGAAAGAAAGGAAGAATAAAGAATAAGAGAAGAGAGAATAAAAGAGAGGGAACAAGATAAGATAAAGAGAGAATAAAAGAAAGGAAATAAGATAAGAGAAAGAAGAATAAGAGAGGTGTAAAAGAATAGAGCTTATAAGAGAGGAGTATAAGACTAAAAGAATAGGAAAAACAATAAGAGAGGGAGAAGTGGGAGAATATAAAAGAGAAGAGATGAATAAAAGAGAGAACATGAAAAGAGAAGAAGAAAGTGAAAGAGAGGAGGGGAGGCATTAGGAAAAATTAGAGCTCATTTTGGGGCCTTTTAGCCCAGAAGGAAAATAGCCCTTTGCCAATCAATCGAAGGCCAACATAACATTGGAAATTTTTTAAAAAAGGAGAACAAAATAAAGACTGCCGAGTTTGCATTCAATGAGGATACTTGAGCTACTTTATTATATATGTCAGAGTACAGTTTCATATTCTGAGGGAAAGAAAGGAAAGGAAGAGGGAGACATAAGAGAAAGGGAGGGAAACTAGAGGAGAGGGAGAAGGAAACATATAGAAAATACAAAGAAACAAAAAAAACTTGAAATAGAAGGAGATGAGAGAAATTCTTACCTTGAGGTGGAGAGGGAGATCTTTGGAGAGGGAGAATGTAGGAGAGAAGGGAGAGGTGGGAGGGGAAGGGAGAAGAGAGGAGTGAGGAGGCAAGGATGGAGGGCAATCGCAAGCTAGAAGCTAGGAGGGAGCAGGCAAGGAAGCAAAATGCAAATGGCATCGCAGTATGGGGGGGCATAACTTTTTTCTCTAGAACCATCGGTATAACCGACTATATAGGAATTGGTATAGAAAAGCAAAGGCATCAATAAACACTGATGCCCATACTGATAAAACAGGGATAAAGGGGGGTTTGGGGTTTCTGTGGGGCTTAGGGTCTAGGGGTTTGGGGGGGGGGTTGGGAGATGTGAGGAGGTTTTGGGAGTTTTGGGGTATTGGGGATTGGGGGGGGTAGGGGGTTGGGGGTCTAGGGGGTTTGGGAGGTTTGGTGGGGTTGAGGGGGTTTGGGAGGTTCGAAGGGGTTTTGGGGGAGGTTTAGGGGGTTTGGGGGGGTTTAGGATGTTTGCACGGGGTTTCAAGGGGTTTTGAGGATTTGTAGAGGTTTAGGGGGTTTGGGGGTTTAGGGTTTAGGGGATTTGGAGGGGTTTAGGGGGTTTGGGAGGTTTGAGGGGGTTTTGGGGATTTTGGGGACATTTAGGGGGCATTTAGGGGGTTTGGGGGTTTTGGGGATTTTGGGGGGTTTGGAGGAGTTTAAGGGTGTTTGAGGGGATTTAGGGGGATTTAAGAGGGTTTAGGGAGTTTGAGAGGGTTAAGGGGAGGGTTAGGGTTTTGGGGGTTTCTCGGGATTTAAGGGGGTTTTGGTGGTTCAAAGGGGTCTTGGGTTTAGGGTTTTGGGGGTTTTGTGATATTATGGGTGTTTGACTCTCAGGGGGTTCACCTCCAGAAATTTTAGTGTACCATGTGCATTCAAAAGAAGGGGTATTTAAATCCCAATTTTGGAAAAATTTTAACAGGATTACAATAACAAGATGGGTTTCAAAATTAAATTTTAGAAAGAAATCCGTTAGTTCATAAATAAAGAGGGGTGGCTTTATTGAGGAAAAAAATTTCGTTGATGGGTTTCTTAAATACCTATTGAATGCACGTGATACCTAGGATTTCTTAGTAGTGCAGCCCCGAGGTTTGACTTTACTTTGTGGGATGGTTTTGGATGTGTTTAGGTGGAGAGCAACGGCTCATTTAATGGGGGCCACCTCTCGAGAGTGTGGAGTGGCTATGGTTTTGGATGTGTTCAGGTGGAGAGGATGAGTGATGACAACTCATTCAATGGGGGCCACCTCTCGGGAGCATGGAGTGGTTACATGAGAGATTTCCTTATCCTTGCATGCATTGTAGGTGAGAGGTTCCTCATCAGCACCATATTGTCATGCGCCACTTGCAGATATATGGAGAGGCACCACCAGTAGAGGATATTGGTCGTCATCATGCTATTGCATCATTGATAAACCGATGGTATTTAAATATTTATATTGCCTGTGCATTACACACACTAATCTTGCATCATTATATAGGATGAGTAGAGCAGAGAGGGAGCACATGCACCACCATGACACTTTGAGCCAAATGATTCTTAGGATGATCCTCTAAAGGAGGAAGAGGGTATGGCAGACATGACACATTCTATTTTTGGAGGTACGATAGAAAATGGGGGCGAGATGTTTGAGTATGAGACCATGATGCAAGATTTGTCATCAATATGCTTGTATGATGGTGCGAGGATGACAAAATTCCAAGCTTGCCTCTTGATCTTGAATTTGTAGGCAATGTATGGTTGGTCAAACACAAGTGTCTCAGCCTTGATGGGGTTATTGCAAATTATGTTTGAACCTTAATTATTTAGAGTTCCTCGTTCTTAATATCTTGTTCCTAATTATTTTAATTAGTATCTCATTCTTAAGGTTTCTTGGATATGCAAATCGCAATAGATTGCTCCAGAAGATGTCGCGTGCCCCAAATACCATGTCCAATTCTAGAGACAAAGTGCAAGAGACTTTGAAAATGGTTGGGATGGATTATGACACCATCCACGCTTGCCCTAATGATTGCATTTTTTTTCATCATGAGTATGCAGATTTGGGTAATTGTCCAAAGTGTGGGGCATAGTGTTACATACAGGACTTGCAGGGTGAGATAACCTAAGTGAAGGTCTTGAGACATTTTCCCATTATCCTTAGAATACAACACATGTTCAGATGCTAGTCCATTGCATATCTGATGATGCATGCTACACTAGTCCACCAGTGACACTTTGAGTATCCCTACAAATTATGCTACTTGGAAGCACATAGACACATGGGGCTAGCCTTTACGAGGGGTCCACACAATTTACATCTCGGACTCACAATGGATGGTGTGAACCCTTTCAGGTTATGCTTAAAATCTTGGTCGACATGGCCCATGTCTTGGTGAACTATAGTATCCCACCATGAATAGTAAAATAAAGAAGGGACAGCTCATGCTTGCCCTACTTATGCCCTCTACACTCTAGCCGACGATCTTTGGCTCATGCTAGTAGCACTTCCAAGCACAAATAACAAAGCAATGATGGATCCACAAATAAGAGCCACAAGAAGATAAGGGCCCAACTTCTACAACAAGCTCACAATGCTAGCCACCAAGTACTACATAGCCACCAAGGCTCCAACAAATAGCCACCTTCTCCAAATGCCTTCTCAAGCTCCAAAGCTCATTGACTAAAGCTGCATTAGCACCGCCTATGTTCAACAATCTTTAGTGCATCTTCTACAAGAGCATCCTACAACAATGGTTCTCTTCAATAGACTCCTTCAACATGAGTGCTTGACTATTGGTACCTGCGACCTCTGACCCAGTTTGTCTCCAAAGCCTCGTCAATGAGCAAGTTTCAGTGCTCCAGCATCCTCAATGCCAACAAGCCTCCACAAGCAGCAGCACACCCATGTCCAATTGAGCAGTGACAAGTAGCAGCGCCCAGACTTCTACGAGGAACCTAGACTATAAGCAACTAGTCTGCTAGCCTATAGCTGCCATCACGATGAGTAGCATCCAGCCCACCGTCCTGGACTTGGTTGGACTCCTCCAGCTTTGCCACAAGTAGCTGCCTCCTTAAGCAGAGCCTACAAACTTCCACCGGCTCTCCATAGGAGAGCGGTGCAAAGCAGCAGTCTTCTTCAATGACTCCAGTGCCTCCTTCATAAAAGACAAAACTCCCTGCTCCATCCTTGGCGACGCAGCACATATGCAGTGCAAGCCTCTCCGATGCAAATAGATGGCTCCCGCAACGAGGACAACACCTTCAACAAAATCTAGAAAGATTCTATCTAGGCTTATCTCCACCAGAGTCACCCACCTTTCTGCCATGTGGTAGATAAGGTTGGACTAGGGTTTGGTTGGCCATTGGGTTAGGTAAGGTTAACCCTGGTCAACAAGTGGGCAGGGTTTGATAACCCTACCTATGGTTTAGTCATGGTTAACACTAATTTAACCATGGTCAAGTTTTGCAAACCATGAGTTAGAGTGGTTGGTTACCCTTGTGACATGTGGTGCTCTTATCCTCACCTGCCCCATTACTCTAGTCAATAGTCCAGCTAACTGCCACATAGCACTGACCCTCTGCAAGCACACACAGTGCTCCACAAGCACTTCATGTGACACATAGTTGCCACTCACTACTCCACAGGTATAGTCCCTGCTAGGCACAATCACTGCATGTGACCCCTTAATTGCCACATCATCATTGAGCACATTTGCACTCCTTTTGCCCCTCCACCTAGATCAAGTCATATCTCTTGATATAGGAAGAATTTGAGGGCGCTCCAAAAAAGAAAATCGCTCAATTTTTCATGCTCTACGTGCTTGTTACATCATGTGCACATTTTGGTGCAAGTAGAACTCACTTTTGACCTTTGCCATCAAATCCACTTCCTACACACACATCAGCCTCTACATTGATGCATCTGATCCACCACATAAAAAAAACCAAAGAAAAGAAATTATTTCCTGTTCTTTCATCGATTGATGGTTGGTATAGATCTAGATCAGAGTAGACTACATCGCCATAGAGGGGATGGTTTGAATCTCCCCAAGTTGCCAATCTAAGCCATGCCCAAAATTCTCGAGTAGTTCCTACTCAGAGTTAGTCCCTATGCTCACATACGATTTCACATCATCACATTACCTAAAACCTTATGTTCATCAGTTCAATGAGTAGACTTCAGGATTGTGCAGTGGGTAGATAGCACATGATTTGATTTCACACACACATAACATCATTGTAAAGCCTACTTGGCTATTTCATAGCATTGTGCACATCATTTCAGCCTTGTAAAGCCTCTTGGCTATTCCCAGCATCATTTGCCACAAACCTTGTAATTCAGATCAAATTATATATTGCAATTCTATCTTCATTGACAGTTCAGATTTCACTTGCCACAGTCAATGTTTTGTAGTTGCTTCAGACAATAATTTTCACAATACTTTGAGTACATTTCTTACACCATGTCTACAACTAGCAACCTCAATCTGGAGGCATCTGCTAAGCTAGACAACTTCAATTACGGCACATGGAAATATCAAATGGAGACCATTCTTGTACTTCAGGACAAATGGGAGTATGTCGATGGATGTACACCTAGACCATTGGATGATCCAGCCAATAGTAGCTCTACTGCACCTGCTGTCACAGCACCAATAGTGGGATCTACAGTGGGAACTATAGCTACATAATCAATTTCTGCACTTGTAGCAGGTCCTGCTATTGCTCGAGTTCAAGCAGAATGGGATAAGAAAGATAAGTACGCATATCATTTGATCAAGTAGAATAAGATATGCTAGGATAACTCAACATCGTGAAGACATCGAAAGAAGCATGGGATATGTTCGCAGCTCTCTATGAGTCCAAGAACACTTCTAGATTCTCACATTGAGAAGCCAAATAAACCAGAGTTTTCACAATAGCAATGAAACCGGTCATGCTTATGTACTCCGGATCAAAGACTACAACAATCAACTCACAACACCAGCAGGAGAGACTATGAATCTAGTAGAAATGATTCAAGTCATCCTGAATGGACTAGGAGAGGGATACGAGAATCTAGTCCAGAGTATTGCCATCCAATGGCAAATTCTAACGCTGGAAGGACTTCAATCAATCTTACTTGGTAAAGAACTCAGGACTCAGGCCATTCATGCACGCAAAGGTCATTCTAATGATCAGGATTCATAGCTTTAGATAGAAGCAGAGGCAGAGGAAAAGGTAGATCATTCCAGAGAAGTGGTCATCATCAGTGACAAAATCATCAGCAAAGTCAAAATCAACATCAACATCAGCATCATCCTCAGCAACATCAGAATCAGCGAAGAGGAAATCATTCCAATTGAGGAAGATTCCAAGGATGAGGGAATGCATCCACCAATGTGTCAAACATCCAGTGCAACTACTGTCATAAGTTTGGACACTATGAAAGAGATTGCCGCAAGAAGTAGTACAACCAAGGTGATCAATCCAGGGAATTTTCATGGTAGAGGAAATCATCATGGTGGACATTCTAGTCACATTCATTTTGCAAATGAACATGAGAATATGTTTCTTGCAAACGAGGAAATGTAGCAAACTGATACAGTGTACCTAGACACTGATTGCAAATCCAAAAGAGGATTTCGGCTATCAAGTTGACCAAGCAAAATATGATCCTTTGTATATCGATAGCAGTGCATCATCTCACATGACAAATCATCAGGAATGGTTCATAGAGTTGAAACCATAAGAAGGTCAAACAAATGTCATCTACAGAGTAGATAATACACCGAATCTAGTTCAAGGGACAGAAGTTATCCTTATGAACAATTTCATTGGTACAAAAGAATTGGTGAAAGATGTACTCTACGTTCCAAAACTTAGCAAGAACCTCTTTTCGGTAGGCCAAATGACAGAACACAACTACCGAGTCATCTTTGACGGAGATGAATGCACTATCAGAGAAATCTAGAAGATTTCAGCTAGTAGGAAAAGGTGTCAAGGAAGGACGCTTGTACGGAATGCTAGCTACAGTACTTGATATGCATGCCACGTCAGCTCAACCACAACAGATGACACTATCTACAAAATGGCACAAGAGATATGGTCATGTCAATTTCAAGAGCCTGCTACATCTCAAGAATCAAAATATGGCAATTGGGATTCCAAAGCTATAGTTTCTTGGAAAAATTTGCGAAGCATGCTGCTTCGGCAAACAAAAGCGAACTAACTTTGGCAGAAGTACCTCTCATCCATGAGGTATTCTTGATTTGATACACACAGATGTATGGGGTGTGAAGATTGTGGGAGAGAGGGAAGGAGTCTCACTTGAGGCTTTCTCACAATCACAATGGGGGAATACACACAAAGGTGGAGGCTGAAAATAGTTTTCCTCTTCTTAGTTGTGAAAGCCAAAAGAACTCTAGTACAAAGAAATAGAAGAACCCTATATGTGGGTCTCAAAACCAAACTCAACTAACTAAGGTGGCATACTAACTGAGCCACAAACTAGAGTAGATAAGGATAGCTGTCATCCAGCTATTATTCGTGGGCGGTGTACCAACCGCATCTCCAGCTAACAGGTCCGTGACATAAATGCACAACAGTCACCCTGGCATATCGCGAGTGGAGCTCGATATCTCAACACTCCCCCTCGAGCTCAATCCCAATTCCTGCACACCAAGCAGGTCTCTGAACTTGCGCAGCTTCTCTGCGCCCAATGCTTTCGTGAAGATGTCAGCTACTGCCTCTAGAGTTACCACGTCCTCCTGCATAGGACTGGTTTTCTTGCGTTTGTTGCATATTCTGATTTCTACCACGGCCTGCAGATCGGCCTCCTCTACCTCTGCCTCTTCCTCTACCAGCATTTGAGTAGAAGACAGTTTCTTTTGAAGTTCCTGCTGAAGAAGATGCACCACCATTTCTCTGCTCTTCAGAAATTAGAAGAGCAATCAGCTCCTCAAAATCAGGAAATTTTTCACGGACGGCAATGGATGTCCGGAACTGTGCATAATCCTTTCCTAGACCATTCAAGGTCACAGAAACCAAATCGTCATCATCCACTGGCGACCCAATGGAAGCAAGTGCATCCGCAATTTTCTTCACCTTCATGTGGTAGTCATTGATGTTCATGTTTTCTCTCTGCACATTATGCAACTCCTGTTTGAGTTGCATTTTCCTGGCTTGCGTATTTGTGCTGTACATTTTTGCCAAAGTATCCCATGCCTCCTTTGGTGTATTTGCATCCAGAATATGCACAATCATGGAGTCCGAAATACTGATAGACAGCCAGTACATAACTTTCCAGGCTCTCTCATGCCATCCTTTGAATGCCTGCATTTCCTGTTGACTGGGAACATTAGGAAGAACAGGTTCTTCTTCATTTCCTGTAATGAATTCCCAATAGCCTTTTCCCATCAAGAAATTCGTCATTCTAAACTTCCATGCCTCGAAGTTATTCTTGTCAAGCTTTTCAGTGACAATCTGTGAAAGAGAATCAGATGCCATTACAGAACACTGCAAAATATTCTGTCACTGCAAAAAACACAGCTTTTGCCTCACACGGGCAGATCTGCAAAACTGACGAAAGTGGTATTTCACCACACAGTCACTTTCTAGTGACGATTTTGCATCAACAGGCAACAGGCATGAATCTGCAACTCCCAATATCTCTGCACATAGGCATACGATGCAATTTCTGCGGCACCTTTCCACCGACTAGCCGCGCAGTGGTCGCACAGCAAAAAACAGGGCCTTTTTCTGAGTGCCTGAGAAGAACTTCCGCCTTTAAAACGGGCCCCGAAACGGCCTCAAATTAGAAAAATAAAGTCACACCGTAGCATATACTGCGCTCTCGCCACACCGCGAAGGGCGTCTCAATCTGAAACAGTGCACTCCTGCACTTCTGGCTGTGCTACCTGCAGAGATTTGCTCCCAAACTCGAAATAGGAAAGCAACACTTGTCCTCTTACCAGGACACCACGAACTTGGCTTGCTTTCTTGAGCTCCTTACCACGAACAAGGCTCTGATACCATGTGAAGATTGTGGGAGAGAGGGAAGGAGTCTCACTTGAGGCTTTCTCACAATCACAATGGGGGAATACACACAAAGGTGGAGGCTAAAAACAGTTTTCCTCTTCTTAGTTGTGAAAGCCAAAAGAACTCTAGTACAAAGAAATAGAAGAACCCTATATGTGGGTCTCAAAACCAAACTCAACTAACTAAGGTGGCATACTAACTGAGCCACAAACTAGAGTAGATAAGGATAGCTATCATCCAGCTATTATTCGTGGGCGGTGTACCAACCGCATCTCCAGCTAACAGGTCGGTGACATAAATGCACAACAGTCACCCTGGCATATCACGAGTGGAGCTCGATATCTCAACATGGGGTTATGATCAGACCTGTAGCATCAATGGTTTACTTTACTACTTGACTTTCACTGATGACTACAAGAGATATTGTTGGGTCTACTTTTGGGCTTATGCTATAGCTCGGAAGAGTGATGTGTTCCAGGTATTTCAGAAATGGATGGCCTTGGTCGAGAATCAGTCAGGTAGAATGCTTAAATGCCTACGGACTGACAATGGTGGAGAGTATCTCTCTCATGACTTTCAGCATTTCTGTGATACACGTGGGATTAAGAGGGAGCTCACATCCCCTGGTACTCCAGAGCAAAATCCAGTTGTAGAAAAGATGAACCGTACCGTTCAAGAAAGGTTGCAATGCATGCTTTCCAATGTAAGTCTTTCTGGTGGTTTTTGGGCTGAGGCAATTAAGACTGCAATGCATGTGATCAATAGATCACCTAGTAAGAGTTTGGATGGTGGTATTCCTGAAGAGGCATGGAGTGGCAAGAAGCCCTCTTAGTCTCATTTGCGTATATTTGGGTGTGAGGCATATGCACATATGCCAAAAGAGCTTCGAAAGAAGCTAGATCCTAAGTCTAGGAAATGCATCTTTCTGGGTTATGGTGAAAGTGGAGAGATGGGCTATCATCTCTAGGATCCAGAAGCAAAGAAGATCATACGCAGCCATGATGTAGTCTTCAATGAGAAGAAGCTGCATAAGGCACCCATGAGGGATGTGGAAATGAGGAGAATCACTTTCTAGGATGTGAATCCACCTGCATATGTTGATAGACAGCAAGTTGTCCATGCACCAAATGTGTAAGAAATGGTAACAACAAGTACTCCCACAGGTATACAATCAAGGGTAGATGATGGATCATCTATTGGTGGAAATGATGAGCCAAATGTGGCTGATATGCAGGTGGGACAGCAAGCTAAAATGCCTTTGAGAAGATCATCTAGAGTGTCTAGACCGCTTGATAGGTTTGTTCCAGGGGTAGACTATGTGATGCTTACTGATTGTGGGGAGCCTTCTTGCTGCAAAGAGGCTATGATGCGTGAGGATCAACACAAGTGGGAGTATGCTATACAATAAAAAATGAGTTCACTTATGAAGAATAAGACTTGGGACTTGGTTTCTTTGCCACATGGAAAGAAAGCATTGCCATGTAAATGGTCTACAAAATGAAGGTCACAGGTGATGATGTGCCTAGGTACAAGGCCCATTTGGTCGCTAAAGGGTTCAAGCAAGAGAAGGGTGTGGACTTTGATGAGATATTCTCTCCGGTTGTGAAGATGACCACACTTAGATGCATGCTTGGACTAGTGGCATCAGAGGATATGGAGCTTATGTAGATGGATGTCAAGACAGCTTTCTTGCATGGGGATTTGCATGAGGAAATTTACATGGTGCAGCCGGAAGGCTTTGAAGAAAAGGACAAAGAGCATTTAGTTTGCAAGCTGAAGAAGAGTCTCTATGGTCTTAAGCAAGCGCTTAGAGAATGGTATCAGAAGTTTGATGCCTTCATTCAGTCCCAGGGTTTTAGAAGGAGTGAAATTGATCACTGCCTCTACACTAAAAGGGCTAAGGATAATAGCCTGATAATCTTGGCACTATATGTGGATGATATGCTATTGGCTAGCAAGAATACTTATGAGCTAGATGCATTAAACGACAAGTTGCATGAGGCCTTTGATATGAAGGATTTGGGACTTGCTAGTCATATTCTTGGTATGCACATCACGCGTGATCGGAGTAGGAAACTCCTTTGACTTTCACAAAAAGAGTATGTTACAAAAGTATTGCAGCGTTTCAATATGGAGGGGGGGAAGGCAGTGAGTACTCCATTGCCTCCATATGTGAAACTGAGTCATACAAATAGTCCCAAATCAAATGAGGAAAGGGCCATGATGGCCAAGGTTCCTTATGCATCAGCATTGGGAGTCTTACGTATGCTATGATAGCTACTAGACCAAACATTGCATTTGTAGTGGGAGTTGTTAGCCGGTATATGGCTAATCCAGGAAAGAGGCATTGGGAGGCAGTTAAGTGCATCATGAGGTACATGAAGGGTACCAAGGAGATGTGCATTTGCTTTGGTAGAGGAGACATGCATGTACTTGGGTACACAGATTCAACAAGTGGTGACTTATACCTTCATCATTTGAAATTTTCTCCTCCTTTATAGCTCCTAGGACAGGTCCATAGTGAATTACCTCTTCACTTGATGATAAAGTGGAAGAGCTCTTCTCTGCCTCCACTGCATGTGGCTGCTCCCTCAACACCACATCGCAGCTTGCTATGATCTTCTTTGCCTCTCGGTCATACAACTTATAGGCTTTCTTCTCATCACAATAGCCTAAGAAGATACATTTTGTGCTTTTTGGTTGTAGCTTGTTTCTCTCTTTGTTTGGTACATGCACATAGCATTCACACCCAAACATTCTGAAGTGGGAGACAGATGGCTTCTTACTGCTATAAGCCTCATGTGGTGTTTACCTTTGAGTGCCTTTGTATAGCTGTGATTAAGGATGTAAACCACAGTATTGACAGCCTCAGCCCAAAAGTGGTTTGGCAGTCCAGCACCTTTCAACATACACCTCCCCATCTCCACGGTGGTTCGCATTCGGTGTTCAACAATCGAATTTTGCTGAGGCATATGTGGAGTCATCGTTTGTCAGTTGATCCCTTTGCTCTTGCAAAAATCTCCAAACTCTGTAGAAACAAACTCACCACCACCATCCGATCTAATCTTCTTCACTTTTCTCCCTATTTCATTTTCAACAAGCTATAGCCATTCTTTCAATTTACCAAAAGCTTGAGCCTTTTTGCAAAGAAAGTACACCCACATCTTCCTACTATAGTCATCGATAATCAATTAAAAATAGGAAGATCCCCCCAAGGCCTGTGTAGGCATCTTACCGCACAAGTCAACATGCAGCAACTCTAGAGGAGTGTTTGCTCTATTCTTGCTTTTTGTGGGAATGCCTTTCTCTGTTGCTTGCCCATCATGCAAGATTCACACGGTTCTTTGATTTCTACTACTACAGATAAGTGAGCAACCATATCTTGCTTTTGCATCTCCTTCAGCACTGCAAATCCGATGTGGCCAAATCTTTCGTGCCAAGGTCTACTTGTGCCCACCCCAACGATGGCTGTAAGAGGACTTAGCTCATACTGGTTTTTCCTCCTTACTCCTATGCCAACAAGATTGCCAGCACTATTCAAAATTTTTGCTCCTATCTTGTTCAACCTCACCTCATGGTCAAGGTCAGTTATGGAAGCAATTGATAGAAAATTTCTCCTTATTTGTGGAACATATAGCACATTAGATAGTTTCTTAACATCTTCATTTACAGAAACAACCTGTACCCTCAACAGGGCACTTTGCGTTATTTCCAACCGTCACAATGATGGGTTGCTATAGAGGCTGCATGGAACAATCTAGACCCTTCTTGTAGATCATGTGATAGGAGGCACCACTATCCAATACCCATGAATCAATAATTGATGCTTCTTGAACTGAGGAACACTCTTCCTCAATGGCCAAAAATAGATCCAACTCTGCTTCTACTGTGTTAGCTGTCTCTTTTCCCTTATCTGTCTTCTTCAGGGTACCATTCTTTTCATCTGCTTTCTTGACCCAGCAATCTACAATCACATGGCCCTTCTTCTTGCAGTAGAAGCATTCTCCTTGAAACTTCTTCTTGTCGCCCTTCTTCTTTTTGTCACCACTAGTAGAGGACTCACCTTTGGTGGAGGAACTGACAAAATATGAAGAGGGGAGAGGAGAAGAGTGGAGATGAGGAGAGAGGGCACAGCTAGAGAGCACACCACAAATGACTAACTGTACAACACTAACTGTACACTAGAATTAGTTGAAAAAATAGAATATATACAAACCCTTTTAGGGTTAGGGTTAGGGGATCTAACCCTTTCCTTTATAGCACTCTATAAGGTTAGTGCTATGCACATATGATCACGTGATGGTGCTATGCATACATGATCACATGATGTTGAGCGTGAACTCTCAACACCTTCCCTCAAGATCAACATCATGAAGTAGGCCTTCCCTCAAGATGATGATTCTGGGGAATCGAAGAAGGACTGAGCATTACATTCCATCACACCCCTTTAATGGGAATGTCCTTCCTCTGTATCAAACCAAGAGCTAGTCGGTGTTTCTCAAATAGCTCTTTACCGAGTGGTTTGGTAAAGATGTCTGCAACATTTTCTTTGCTATCACAATGCTGCAGTGTGATGTCACCAAGTAACACTCTTTCTCTGATGAAGTGCTCTCTGACATCAATGTGCTTTGTCCTGGAGTGATATACTGGATTTTTGGCCAATGGTTGAGCCGATTGATTATCACAGTATATTGTTGTTGGCTTTGACTCACATCAAAGTAATCTGTTTCTGACAATAGTCTTCTGAGCCATATAGCCTCACATGCACCTGTAGTGAGTGCTCTATATTCTGCTTCAGTCGAAGACAAAGAAACAGTTGGCTGTTTGTTTGACAACCATGATATAGCACCTTGACCAAGGAAAAATGCATATCCCTGTGTCGATCTCCTGGTCTCATGATCTCCAGCATAGTCACTGTCATAGTATCCATGCAACCGTGGATGACTTCCTCTGTATTCTATCCCAAATTGTCTTGTACCTCTGATGTATCTCAAGACTCTTTTGGCTGCATTCCAGTGAGACTGTTTTGGATTTGCCATAAACTATGCTAGTGAGCTTACTGCATAACAAATATCTGGCCGTGTGATATATAAGAGATCCAATGAGTTGCCTGTAGTATCTGTCATTGACTGTAGGCTTTTCTGAATCTTTAGTAAGTTTCAAACTCTGTTCCATGGGAGTGGCTGCAATCTTGCAATCTGCCATATGAAACTTCTTCAGGAGACTGTCAACATATTTGAGCTGACTCATGAATGTGCTATCGGAATCTCTCCAGAACTCAATTCCAAGACAATAGTGCATAAGTCCAAGATCTTTCATGTCGAACTCTGCAGATAAGTCTTGTTTTAGTTTTCTGATGAAGCTATCCTTGCTTCCTGTCACAATCAGATCATCTACGTACAAAAGTGCAATAGTAATATCTTCCCCTTGAACTTTGTAGTAGAGAGTATGATCTGCATTGGACTTCATGTATCCCAGATCAGCAAAATACTTGTCAATTCTGCTGTACCAACTTCTGGGTGCTTGCTTTAAGCCATAGAGACTTTTCTTGAGATGGCAAACCTTGTTCTCTTTTCTTGGTTCAACATAACCGGCTGGTTGTTGCATGTAGACATCCTCATCTAGATAACCATTGAGAAATGCATTCTTGACATCGAGCTGATACACATTCCATTTACTGAGTGTCGCTAGTGATATCAAGAACCGTATGGAATCCATCTTTGCTACTAGAGCATAAGTCTCATCATAATCTTGGCCATATTGTTGTGCAAATCCTTTTGCAACTAATCTGGCTTTGTATCTCTGAATACTGCCATCTGGATTGTACTTCACTTTGTATACCCATTTGTTGGCTATGGCCTTCTTTCCTGGTGGAAGGTCGCATAATTCCCAAGTGTTATTTTTATACAAAGCATCCATTTCTTCATTCATAGCAGTTTGCCATTCTGGCTTATCTACTGCGTCTTCGAAGTACACTGGCTCTTCTGTAGCCATGATGGTAGTCATAAGAGCATAGTTGGTGGTTTCCACCTGAATTGCTTTGCCTTTCTGAGCATATGTCAATCTGGCTGGTGGTCTGCTTTCCCTAGTAGACCGTCTGAGCTACTGTGGCGCTGATTGGGGTGTTGCTGGCAATTCTTGCTCTTCTTCATCAACCTGTTCTGTAGATGACTGTGAAGTCGATGCTTCTATCTCCTATGTAGGTGAGGTTTTCCATTCTGATTCCTCATCGAAGATTACATCTCTGGAGATAATGACTTTGCGGTTGATGGGATCATACAATTTGTATGCTTTGCTTTCTTCACTGTAGCCAACCATGATGCATTTGCGTGACTTCGCATCCAATTTCCTGCGATGATCATCATGTATGTGGGCATATGCTATGCAACCAAATATGCGGAGATGCCCAATGCGTGGCTTGTGTCCAGTGAATGCTTCATAAGGAGTCATACCTTGTATCGGTTCGGTAGGAAGCCGATTAAGCAAGTAGTTAGCTGTAGCTATTGCTTCTGCCCAATACTGATTCGGAAGATGCTTTTCACTAAGCATTGCTCTAGCACTGTCTGCTAAAGTCCCATTCTTCCTTTCCGCTATTGCATTTTGCTGAGGAGTATCTGCACATGTGAATTGTCTTCGAATACCGTGAGTTTTACAAAAGTTGATGAAGGCTGAAGACATGTATTCACCTCCTCTGTCTGATCTCATGACCTTGATCTTTCTGCCTGTCTGGTTTTCTACCATGGCTTTGAATTCTTGAAATCTGGTAAACACTTCAGATTTCTCTTTCAGAAAGTAGACCCAACAATATCTGCTGTAGTCGTCGATGAAGGTCAAGTAATAAAGTGAACCATTGATGCTGCGGGTCTGGGCATAACCCCATACATCTGTATGAATCAAATCAAGAATACCTCGTGCACGAGAGGTACTTCTGACAAAGTTGGTTCGCTTTTGTTTGCCGAAGCAGCGTGCTTCACAAACTTTTCCAAGAAATTGTAGCTTCGGAATCCAATTGCCATATTTTGATTCCTTAGATCTAACAAGTACTTGAAGTTGACATGACCATATCTCTTGTGCCATTTTGCAGATAGTGGCATCTGTTGCATTTGAGCTGACATGGCATGCTTATCTGGTGCTGTAGCTAGCATCCTGTATAAGCGTCCTTCCTTGACACCTTTTGCTACTAGCTGACCTCTTTTGGATTTGTCTCTGATAGTGCATTCATCACCGTCGAAGATGACTTTGTAGTTGTGTTCCGTCATTTGACCTATTGACAAAAGGTTCTTGCTGAGCTTCGGAACATAGAGCACATCTTTGACTAATCCTTTTGTACCAGTGAAATTGTTCATAGGGATAACACCTGTCCCTTGAACCGGATTCGGTGTATTGTCTGCTGTGTAGATGACATTCTTTTGACCTTCTAATGGCTTCATTTCTGTGAACCATTCCTGATGATTTGTCATATGAGATGATGCACTGCTGTCGATGTACCAAGGATCCTGTTCCACTTGGTCAACTTGATAGCTGAAATCCTCTTTGGGATTGAAATCAGTGTCTAGGTGCATTGTATCAATCTGATGCAATTGTTCATTTGCAAAATGACTGTGACTAGAATGTCCACCACGATGATTTCCTCTTCCTCGGGAATTCCCTCGATTACTGCTGGGGATTGACCACCTTGGTCATACTGCTTCTTGCGGCAATCTCTTTCATAGTGTCCAAACTTGTGACAATAGTTGCATTGAATGTTTGACACATTGGTGGATGCATTCCCTCGTCCTTGGAATCTTCCTCGGTTGGAATGATTTCCTCTTTGCTGATTTTGATGTTGCTGAGGATGCTGCTGATGCTGATGCTGATTCTGACTTTGATTTTGTTGATGATGATGACCACTTTTCTGATATGATCTACCTCTATTTCTGCCTTTGCCTCTGCTTCTGTCTGAAGCGGTGAATGCCTGATCATTAGAATGACCTTTACGTGCTTGAATGGCCCGAGTCCTGAGTTCTTCACCAAGTAGAACTGACTGAAGTTCTTCCAGTGTTGGAATTTGCTGTTGGATGGCAATACTCTGGACTAGATTCTCATATCCTTCTCCTAGTCCATTCAGGATTACTTGAACCATTTCTGCGGGATTCATAGTTTCTCCTCTGCTGCTGCAAGTTGATTGTTGTAGTCTTTGATGCGGAGTACATAAGCATGACCGGTTTCATTGCTATTGTGGAAACTCTGGTTGATCTGGTTTCTCAGGGTGAGAATCCTGGATGTGTTCTTGGACTCGTAGAGAGCTGCGAACATATCCCATGCTTCTTTTGATGTCTTGACTGTGTTGAGCTGTCCTAGCATGACATCTTGCACATTCTGCTTGATCAGGTGATAGGCATACTTGTCTTTCTTATCCCATTCTGCTTAAGCTCGGGCAATGGCAGGATCTGCTACTGGTGCGGAAACTGATGGTGTAGATGTAGATCCCGATGTAGATCCCGTTGCTGGTGTTGTGACAACAGATGGAGTAGAGCTATTGGTGGCTGGATTGGCCAATGGTCTAGGTATAGATCCATCGACATACTCCCATTTGTCCTGAAGCACAAGAATGGTCTCCATTCGGTATTTCCATGTACCGTAATTGGAGTTGTCTAACTTAGCAGATGCCTCCAGATTGAGGTTGCTAGTCGACATGGTGCAAACAATGTACTCAAAAAATGTCCTGAAAAACTCTGTATGAATCAACTGCAAATACACTGAAGATGCCAAGTGAAATCTCTGTACCGTCGGTGAAGATAGAACTGCAGTATATAAGATCTGATCTGTGTTACAAGGCTTGTGGCAATGATGCCGGGAATAGCCAAGAGGCTTTACAAGGCTGAAAAAATGATGTGCACGATGCCGTGAGATAGCCAAATAGGCTTTACAATGGTGGCATGTGTGTGTGAAGTCAAGTGCTATCTGCCCACTGAATCAATCTTCAATGCCTCTGAACTCTGAAGTCTGCTCACTGAACTGATGAACGTAAGGTTTCAGGTAATGTAATGATGTGAAATCGGATGTGAGCGTATGGACTGACTCTGAGTAGGTACTAGTCGGGAATTTCGGGCATGGCTTAGATTGGCAACTTGGGGAATTCAAAGCGTCCCCTCTATGGCGATCTAGTCTACTCTGATCTAGATCTAAACCAACCGTCGATCGATGAAAGAGCAGCAAATAATTCCTTTTCCTTTGTTCTTTTTAAGTTCTTTTTAAGTGCTGGGTCAGATGCGTCGATGTAGAGGCAAATATGCGTGAAGGAAGTGGTTTTGTCGGCGAAGCTCAAATGTGAGTGTAACTTGCGCCGAAATGTGCGCGTGATGTAACAAGCGCGTAGAGCACAAAAAATCGAGCGACTTTCCTTTTTGGAGCACCCTCAAATTCTTCCTGGATGAAGAGATATGACTTGATCTAGGTGGAGGGGCAAAAGGAGTGCAAATGGTGCTCAATGATGATGTGTCACTGTGAGTCACATGTAGTGATGATGTGGCACTATGCTTAGCAAGAGGTGTGCCAGTGAAGCTCTGTGCTGAGGTGGCAGGAGTGTGCACATGCAGTGTGTGCACAGTGTGCCTGGCAAGGGACTGTGCCTGCAGAGGGTCAGTGCTGACTGGACTGCTGAGGTGGCACAAATGATGTCAGCAGGGTGACGTGGCACTGATGACGTGGCTTGATGACGTGGCTTGATGACATGGCAGTGTTGATGTGGCAGTGATGACGTGGCAGTGCTGATGTGGCAATGATGATGTGGCAGTGCTGACGTGGCAGTGATGACATGGCAGTGCTGACGTGGCAGATGAGCTGGCAGGGGTGACGTGTCAATTGGAGATAAGGTGATGACGTGTCTCGTGGATAAGGACTCCACGTGTCAATTGATTGACCACACCTCTGTGTGGTGACCCTTATGATAAGGTAGATGCCACGTGTCGATAGAAGGCCTACCGGAATCTTATGAAGATGCCGACGGAATCTTCGAGATTCCGTCTCCCTGCGGATTTGTGGACGTCGCTATTTGCCACGGCTTGGCACTCTTCGTCGTCGTCGTGGAGCTGCGTGCAGCCAGAGAGCTTAGGCTCTTGTTCGTCGTAGCAGCGGCCATCGCCATAGCTTCCAAGCTCCGCAGCTCGGCTCAAGAGGCTGAAAAAATTGGACTCGACTGCATGGATGTCGATGGAGAAGATGCGTCGCCTCACGCTTGGAAGGCTTTGTGTGCTTGGAGAGGCATGGCGCGACGAGCTTGTTGCGGTTGTAGCGAGCTTGGAAGGAAGTCGTTGCTGCTAAACCGGTTTGCGAGCGCTAGTCGAGCCTTAGGTAGCAAAATGCCATTGTAGTAGGTAGCAACAGCCGCCTGTTCCACTACGCAACGTCAGCGTTGAGAGTTTGCGAAGATTTGCTGTGAGCTTGGCTATGGCGATGCGAGCTCTGCTTCAGCTGGCTATGGTGGCTTCACGATGGCCTTGAGAGCTCTGCGCCTGCTGGCTATGGTGGCTTGGCGATGGCGATGAGAGCTCTTCTTATGCCGCCTCTGCTGGCTTGGCGGTGACAATGAAAGCTCTGCTTCTGGTGGCTTGGTGATGGCGATGAGAGCTCTGGTGGCTTGGCGATGGAGCTAAGAGCTCTTTGGAGCTCGATTTTCTGCCTTCATACGGTGCTCTCAGTCTCGATGCCTCAATCGACAAGCCTCTTGCTGCTTTGCATGGGTCGCTGGAGCTGAGTTGAAAGGTGGGAGCTCTAAGTTCTTGCCCTTCTCTCAAGCTCTCTCTCTCTTTCACTCACAAAAGTTCTCAGAGAACTTCACACATCTCAAGGAAACCTTTCTTTCTCATAAATCACAAAGCTCTCTCACACAAATATAAAACAGATATATCTAAATCTCTCTCTTCGGAAGAGAAGAACTCTCACTCTCACGGAAGAATGAACGGAAATATCTCACCAAATGGACGGAATTTTCTCTCAACGGAAGTGAAGGGAAGGATCTCACAATCACTCAAGAGAAATCTCAATCTCACAATCTCTCTAGACTCTCACACTCTCAAGAATCACAATGTCTCAACGGAAGACAAGGGAGCTCTGATACCATGACAAAATATGAAGAGGGGAGAGGAGAAGAGTGGAGATGAGGAGAGAGGGCACAGCTAGAGAGCACACCACAAATGACTAACTGTACACTAGAATTAGTTGAAAAAATAGAATATATACAAACCCTTTTAGGGTTAGGGTTAGGGGATCTAACCCTTTCCTTTATAGCACTCTATAAGGTTAGTGCTATGCACATATGATCACGTGATGGTGCTATGCACACATGATCACATGATGTTGAGCGTGAACTCTCAACAGGAACCACCTTTGCCTTTTGCAGTGGCAAAGAACGTGGCATTCCCATTGCCACCTCCATCTCGAGCTTTAAGCCTCAATTCCTCCTCCATAAGTAAAGCACAAAACTCCTCAAATCACAATGGTTGAGGTCTCACCTGAGTGTTAAGCATTGCTACCTATCCATCAAACCTTGGTGGACATATCCAGAGACACTGTCGAGCTAGCTCTTTGCTAGTCTTTTGTATCCCAGCACCAACCATCTAGTCACGTAGATTTTTGATTTGGGTTATGAACGCCTCTGCTGTCTCTCCTTCATTAAACTTCTCAGTTGCGAGCTGATTCTCCAGGTTTTGGATCCTTGCATGATTCCACGTCTCATACTAACTCTTCAACAAGTTCCAGGCCATAGTTGCCTTAGATGTATGCTGAATCAAGGTCAAAACACTATCAGTAGTACCTGTAACCAGGGTAGCGAGAATGATGACAAGTCCACTTCTTGCATGCACATCAGCCTCTACATCGACGCATCTGACCCAGAACCTAAAGCGAAAAAAGAAAATGAATTATTTGCTATTTTCTCATCTCTCAATGGTTGGTATAGATCTAGTTCAAAGTAGATTAGACCATCCATAGCGGAGACAAACTCTAAAGTAGCCAATCGAGACATGGCAAAAAATTCCTTAATAGTTCCTACTCGGTCCTCCCAGCGCTCACATGCAATTTCACATCTTTAATGAGAAGAATTTAGAGTGTTTAGAGACATTGAATGATTGTTCAAAGGGTAGATAGCACATAATTTGATTTCACACACACATGCCATCATTGTAAAGCCTATTTGGCTATTTTTTGCCATTGTGCACATCATATCAAGCCTTGTAAAGCCTCTTGGCAATTCCAGACATGATTTACCACAAGCCTTGTAGTATATTGGATTATATATTGCAGTTCTATATTTAGTGTTAGTTCAGATCTCACTTGATACAATCAGTGTTTTGCAATTGATTCAGATAGTGATTTCAGAGACACTTTGAGTACATTTCTTGCACCATGTCTATGACTAGCAACCATAATTTGGAGGCATCTTCTAAGTTAAACAACTCCAATTATGGCATATATAAATACCAAATGGAGACCATTCTTGTACTTCAAGACAAATGGGAGTATGTCGATGGATCTACACCTAGAGTATTGGACGATCGAACTAGTAATAGCTCTACTCCACCTATTATTGCACCACCAGCAATAGGATCTATAGCAGGATCTATAGCTACACCAATAGTGCCCGCTCCTCTGTAGTAGATCTTACCATTGCCCAAGCACAGGAAAAATGGGACAAGAAAGACAAGTATGCATATCTTTTGATCAAGCAGGATGTGCAAGATGTCATGCTAGGATAGCTCAACATATTCAGGACATCAAAAGAAGCATGGGATATGTTTGTAGCTCTTTATGAATCTAAGAACACTTCCTAAATTCTCACATTGAGAAACCAAATTGACCAGATTTTTCACAACAGCAGTGAAACTGGTCATGCTTATGTACTCAAGATCAAGGATTACAACAATCAACTCGCAACATCAGCAAGAGAGACCGTGAATCTAGTAGAAATGATTCAAGTCATTTGGAGCATAAGTCTCATCATAATCTAGACCATATTGATGTGCAAATCCTTTTGCAACTAGTTTGGCTTTGTATCTTTCAATGCTTCCATCTGGGTTGTACTTCACTTTGTATACCCATTTGTTTGTTATGGCCTTCCTTCTTGGTGGAAGGTTGCATAATTACCAAGTATTATTCTTGTACAAAGCTTCCATTTCTTCATTTATAGCAATTTGACATTATGGCTTGTCAACTCCATCTTCGAAGTACACTGGCTCTTCTGTAGCCATGATGGTAGTCATAAGAGTATAGTAGGTGGTTTCAATGTAAATTGATTTTCTTTTTTGAGCATATGTCAATATGGCAAGTGGTATGCTTTCTCTAGTAGACCGTCTGAGTTGTTATGGCTCTTCTTGGGGTGCTTCTAACTCTTCTTCATCAACCTCTTTTGTAGATGACTGTGTGTAATCAGTGTGTCTATCTCCTGTGTATTTGAGGTTTTCCATCCTAATACCTCATCACGGATTCCATATGCTTCTTGATATCAATAGTGACACTCAGCAGATGGAATGTGTACTAGCTCAATGTCAAGAATGCTTTTCTCCATGGTTAACTAGACGAGGAAGTCTATATGCAACAACTAGTAGGTTATGTTGAATAAAGAAAATAGAATCACGTTTGCCATCTCAAGAAAAGTCTTTGTGACTAAAATCAAGGAACCAGAAGTTGGTACAGTAGAATTGACAAGTATTTTGCTAATCTGGGATACATTAAATCCAATGCAGATCATACTCTCTACTACAAAGTTCAAGGGGAAGACATTACTATTGCACTTTTGTTTGTAGATGATCTGATTGTGACTAAAAGCAATGATAGCTTCATCAAGAAGTTGAAACAAGACTTATCTACAGATATCTACATGAAAGATCTTGGACAAGTATGCACTATTGTCTTGGTATTGAGTTCTAGAGAAACTCAGACCACCTTCATCAATCAACCGAAATTTGTTGACAGTCCCTTGAAGAAGTTTCATATGGTAGATTTCAAGATTGTAGCCACTCCCATGGAGCAGAGTTTAAAACTTAAAAAAGATTAGGAAAAGCCTATAGTCAATTACAAGTACTATCAGTAGCTCATCGGATCTCTTATATATGTGTCTATCACATGGTCAGATATTTGTTATGCAGTAAGCTCACTAGCACAGTTTATGGCAAATCCAAAATAGTCTCACTAGAATGCAACCAATGATAGCTTCATCAAGAAGCTGAAACAAGACTTATCTACAGATTTCTACATGAAAGATCTTGGACAAAGTATTGTCTTGGTATTGAGCCCTAGAGAGATTCAGAACACACCTTCATCAGTCAGCTAAAATTTGTTGACAGTCCCTTGAAGAAGTTACATATGGTAGATTTTAAGATTGTAGCCACTCCCATGGAGCAGAGTTTGAAACTTACAAAGGATTAGGAAAAGCCTATAGTCAATGACAAGTACTATCGACAGCTCATCGGATCTCTTATATATGTGTTTATCACACGGTCAGATATTTGTTATGCAATAAGCTCACTAGCATAGTTTATGGCAAATCCAAAACAATCTTACTGGAATGCAGCCAATGATAGCTTCATCAAGAAGTTGAAACAAGACTTATCTTCAATTGAAATTTGTTGATAGTCCCTGAAGAAGTTTCATATGCTAGATTTCAAGATTGTAGCCACTCCCATGGAGCAGAGTTTGAAACTTACAAAAGATTAGGAAAAGCCTGTAGTCAATGACAAGTACTATTGGCAGCTCATCGGATCTCTTATATATGTGTCTATCACACGGTCAGATATTTGATATCTAGTAAGCTCACTAGCATAGTTTATGGAAAATCCAAAACAGTCTCACTGGAATGCAACCAAAAGAGTCTTGAGATACATGAGAGGTACAAATCAATTTGGGATAGAATATAGAGGAAGTCATCCAAGGTTGCATGGATACTGTGGCAGTGACTATGCCCAAGATCATGAGATCAGGAGATCGACACAGGGATATGCATTTTTCCTTGCTGAAGGTGCTATATCATGGTTATCAAACAAACAGCCAACTATTTCTTTATCTTCAACTAAAGCAGAATATAGAGCACTCACTACAGGTGCATGTGAGGTCATACGGCTCAGAAGAGTATTGTAAAAAATAGATTACTTTGATGAATCATAGCCATCGACAATATACTATGATAATCAATCGGCTCATTGGCCAAGAATCTAGTATATTACTCCAAGACAAAGAACATTGATGTTAGAGAGAACTTCATTAGAGAAAGAGTGTTATTTGGTGACATCACCCTGAAGCATTGTGATAGCAAAGAAAATGTTGCAGACATCTTTACCAAACCACTTGGTAAAGAGATTTTTGTGAAACATGAACAAGCTCTTGGTTTGAATCAGAGGAAGTACATTCCCATTAAAGGGGTGTGATGCTTAGTCCTTCTTCGATTCCCAAAATCTTCATCTTAAGGAAAGGCCTACTCCATGATGTTGATCTTGAGGGAAGGTGTTGAGAAACCATGCTCAACATCATGTGATCATATGTGCATAGCACTAACCCAATAGAGTGGTATAAAGGAAAGGGTTAGATGTGCCAACCCTAGCCCTAAAAGGGTTTGTATATATTCTACATTTTCAACTAAATCTAGTGTATAGTTAGTCATTTGTGGCATGCTCTCTAGCTATGACCTCTCTCCTAATCTCCACTCTTCTCCATATTTTGTCATTGTGACCCCAAGAGCATGCATGTAGAGCCCAAGAGCATGGTTTTATGACCCAAGAGGGTGGTTCAAGAACCCAATAGTGTCCTCTTAGAATTGTTCTTCTGAAGGCAGCACCATGGATCCTTTCCAAGGGAGAGGCAAGGGTTAAGGTGGACATTGCATCTTTTTAAAGACCCACGGGACACATATGGTGCTTGGGGGAACATTTACAAAGGATGATACATTTAGTGGCCTTAAGTACAATGATTGGCACAAGGTCTTACATGTATTCTACTTGTTAGCTTGACTTCTTAGTAGACCTAAGATTGTGATGCTTTGGTGTAACTTATATGATTGTGATACATTGCTATAACTCCTTTGTTACATGGGTAGTTTATCCTCCCAATCACAGTTAGAGGATCACAGTTAGAGGATGCTTATTAGAAGATGTTAGAAAAGCAATCTACAAGGTTAATGGGATTGTCAAGTATGCTTACTATCATATCATCTTGATTATATTTCATACAATTTTAAATTACCGGTAGAAAATATTGAATCTTACATGTGTACATGGAATAGGTGGATCTTGCAAAAAGAAATATATGTATCAAGCATCGAGAGGGCTAATGTGGATTCCATTATTGAGAAACACTTTCCCTCAAGCATTATGACAACTCAAGTGCACTTGCTTGTATAGCTAGTAGATGAGGTCACCATTGTAAGAACCGTTCATAGTGGTTGGATGTTTTTCCTTGAATGGTTTACAAAAATTTCGAAGGGATTAGTAATGCAAAGGGCTAGACCCAAAGCAAGCATGGCAGAGGGATGGCTTGTGCGAGAGTCATTAGTATACATCACGGAGTTTCTTGCATCCATGGATCCCAATATGCCACATGCTTGGAACATCAAGGATGATGATTGTGTGATTGTTGAGGCTCCCCATATGAAGGATGGTGTAAATTTCAACATCTACATAGGGCATAGGGGAAAATCCTAACCCTAACTGCAAGGGGTTCACATGTATATCTTCATGTTCATGTTCAATACAACTTAGTATACAGGTAGCCATATCATGTCCACTCCTCTCTCTCTCCCTCACTCACTTCCGCTACCATGTCATCACAGCTGTAGCCCTGGTTAGGTCTGTTGCCTTTGGGATCAACACATTGGTCAAATTTTGACCATGTCATAAAGCCTTATCCACAACTGCCACATCAATGCCCAATCATCTTGCCATATAAGCTACCCAATCAGCATGTCCACCTTAGCTATTCAGTCAGCACTATTACATGGCAAAGACACAATTGTCTATTCATAGGCACATAGTGAATTTGGCATGTGACCTCTCACATAGGCCACATCATCATTTTTGGGCCTTCTTGGGATCAAAATTTGGCCATCCTTTCGAGAGCCATAACTTTTGATTCAAGAGGAATTTCACAGTGCTCAAAAAACAAAAATTGCTCGCCATCTCACGCTTTATGCACTTGTTACCTCATATTTCACATCTGACATCTCAACAGGTCAGCATCATTGAATCCTCTTCATCGAAACCACCTCGTGATCCACTGTAATGTACCTAGTACTTAAAATGAATTAAGATAAAATTCATTTGCTACATTTTGCACTTTGATGTGTAGTGTAGCTATAGACTAGCACTGCCATAGAGGAGATCCAACTCCACCAAGCCAAGTGAGCCATTGCCACCTTACCTGATTAGTTTCCACCAGTGCCAATCCATGTGGTTCTATCATCCGTCTACACATTCACACATTCGACACTAGTTCCGTTATCTCGACATTTGGTAGTTCACCACACTAGTGTGACACTTGGAAGGCTAAATCCACTTCACTGAAATTGTCAAGCTAGAGGTGGAAAGACCGACAAGAGCCTTGCAGTGGCTAACGCAAGTAAGGCACACGGATCACCATCAGTCCATCGTGTCCACCAATATCTTGTTGCAGTTGGCAAACCCCGAGGTTGCAAATTAGTAGATTATTTCTACAACCAGATGAGGGATGACCTCAAAATGGATGGAAAAGTCATCAGTAACCCAATGCTCTACATGTTGATTCTATGCCACATGCTACAACAGCATCCACTTGTCGGCTATGAGTTGGCCAAAAAGTTTGCCATGGGACCAGCTTAGATATAGCTAGAGGAAGTAGAGGTCAAGCCTAAGCGAGCAAGGAAAAAGCCCAGTGCCACTCCGGCTGACCATCTTGTGCAACCAGACCCTGCTCAGTGCTTGTGCAATACGAGGATCGCTAGGTGCAGGTATTCCTAAGCCGCCAACTATGACTACAGCAACAAACGGACCTCAGGACAAGGGCAAAAGGGTTTTGCAAGGGCCCATCTTAATCAAGGATCTCCCAAGTGACGAAACAGTCACCATCGGCCTACACCCAGGAGCCAAAGCCATGTCGGAAACTCCAACTTCTCCCCAGGTCTCAGCCTCAACAATGGCCTAAGAGACCCCATCCTTCATCACCGGCACCTCCTCCTCTCCATGGGCAAGCCTTGTAGAGGCTCTCCAGTTTTGTAGTGTGTCCTAGTATCGGGCACCAGGTGGCTACATCCATATGTTAGTGAGCAGCTCTCGCATGCCAACCTAATGGAGCAAAACTTATTTGAAGCAATGGTGCAAGTTCCACAGGTGGCACAAAAAATTCTATAAAGGAGGCAAGAACATGCCTCACAGCTCTCAGCAACTCTCCTCCAGGCATGGCTCTCCGTGCATAATAGCCACACAATAATGGTTGCCACCCAAGCTAAAGGGAAAATGGCCATAAGCAGAGCAGAGGAGTACCACACAAAGGCTGATAACTCGAGCTGGAAATGACAAAGCTCAAGGATGAGCTCGCCACTAGCGAAACCCTAGTCTCTAAACTCTCATGGACCAGGCCGACAAAGCAAAGTCTAGCTCCAAACAATGTTGGAGCAAAAGGCATAGGCAGAGGCACATCACTCCAAGACAAAGGAGAACCACAAGCGCTAGATCCAAACACTACTAGATCTCCTGACACAAGAATGGGCATTGACAGTGTCCCTTTAAGAGTAGAAAAGAAACACATCCTTGGCAAACTAGAAGACTCAGGGCTGGAAGACCGAGAGCAACAAGAGTTTAGAATGTACAAGGAGGTCTCCGCACAACTCGCCACTTACACACTCGCACCATGCACCATCCCCCAAACACTCCAAATGCACTTTAATGTAGTCCATTCACAAAACCTTATATTCCACCTAGATCTCACAGATCCACTCCCTCCTAACACCCTCCAAACAATCCTCCACTGTAACCCCGATCACTGCTGCCCCATCCTAGCCATGTCTTACTTTTACTTAGATCCCCAACCCTTTAGTCTATCTCTTGTCCACCCCTCTGACCTCCAAACTCTTGCTGCCCATCCCATTCTGCTAAATTTCCAAGCTTGGTGCCACATCATCATGGAGTCCACTAATTATCTAGTGGATGATGATGTGATGCAAATTTTAAAGCCTGAGGAACTCAGCTCGTGGGTCTGCGAAAGTCTACAAGTAGACATTAATTGGATGCAGACCTATGGCTGAGCCTCCACAATCCAATCTCAAGAGCATCTTGTGGCATACCAGTACACCACTGACAACCCCCTTGACATTATAATCCCCTTTAATCGGGTGCTATAAGCTCTCCAAGACTCACTTGAGTTGGTGAGCAATTTTGAAACAGTACATGTAGCATATCCCAAGGAACTAGTCGAGGAGGAAGGCCAAGAAGCCATTGCCACATTTAATTCTACCGCTGCACCTATTGAAATCCCAGAACCACGTCCTTTGGATCCCGCCCAACCTCCCCTTCCTTGCACAACACTGCCTGAATATTCTTCCAATGCCTCTAACACCACCACCGCACAACACGACTCCTCCCTGTCCATCTCCTCTATGGCTCTAATCGACCTCCTTGGCTCACTGCCATGGGCAGCTAGGTTTTTATCAAAACAAAACAATCCTTGCTTACCATCATTAATAAAACAAAGAACAAGAATACAAAGATACGAAGACAACACAATGATGTAATACAATTGCATAAATCAAAACATTACAACAAATTCTTTTATAGAGCCCACTCCACAACCTGACAAAACATGCGTGCCTCAGGATCTATGGAGCACTCTAAGGTGGATGGAACCTATGTGGAAACATGATGAAGAGAGTGCTCATGACATGTATCTCAAGTCAATTAGGTTCCAAGATAGATTAACTTGGACTCATAAAGAGAATCTTGAGATAGTGCAAAGTGCTTGATTGATTTCCTTCAAATGAACCTCCCTTTTATAGGTGAGGGTACTTACATCCATTTGCTTGCTCACATGTGGGATATGTCCTCCATGCCATGTGGCAGCTTACCCTTTGCTCATACCTTTGCTCTACATGTGCTCATGGCACCACAACTCTCAACACCTCCCCTTGGTGCCATAATCCTTTGGCTACTGCAAGGTGGTCAGATGTGAGTTACAAATCCATCACCTCCCCTTAGTGCTTGCATTGCTACTTAAGGTGGTAAAGTGTGGTTTACATGTTAATACCTCCCCTGGGTGCTTTCATAGCTACTCTCAGGTGGTCAGGTTTGATTACAAAACATAGGCAAGGTTGGCAAGGTTTTTGCTTTTCAATACATTCCATTGATGTCACCTTTTGCCTCATGGCTTGATGACGACTCGTTTGCTTCTTTGCTTGGTGTAGCTACCTGCATGATGCTTTGTTCTTCCATGTGCCTTAATGCTTTATGTGTGGATGCCATGTTTCGGGCTATGGTCACCTCATACACTTGTGCTTTCGGCTTGCTTTTTACATTGATGTTTGCATTCATGCTTTGCTTTTCCAATGGTTGCAAAGGTCTTACCAATTGATTTCTTTCAATATTGGTAGTGTCTAATTGCATACAATGATTCTGATCTGACAGGCGCGTAGAGCTCGAAAAGACGATCACTTTTCCTTTTTGGAGCATGTCCAAATTCTTCCTGGATTGCAAGTTACGGCTTGTTGAAGCTTTTGTGAAGAAGAGGGGGCCTTGATGATGTGGCAGAGGGTTCATATGCTGCTTGCAGGACTATGCTTGGCAAGGGGTTACTATGCTGAGGTGGCTTTGTGCCATGTGGCAATCTTTTAACCCAAGGTTACATTTACTTTACCATGGTCCACCTAAATTGAACCTAACTATAAACTTAACCAAAGTTGAACTTAACCACACACACCCAACCTTATCTGCCATGTGTCCTATCAATGGACTACCATGTGGCCTAAGGTTCATCCTTAGAAAACAAAAAGAAAGACTTTGCAGGCTGCTACAGAGGCGCGACGACGATGACTACGGGAGGAGCATGAAGAGCAACAACGAAATCGGAAGGTCCATGTGCAAGGAGCTGCAGAAGTTGGAGGTGAGATTCGCTGGTCAGCCGATGGCATAGCTTGCAGCGTGCTTGGTTGGAGAGCTGTGTAGAAGCTGGTGGGTTCTGGAGTTAGCCATGGAGACGGGAGCCTTATGACGATGGAGAGGCCATTGCACCTCTGGTCGGTGGAGCTGTGAGGAGGGATATGGTTTCTGTAGGATCACGCAGAGGGAACTACAGATCACGCAGAGGGAGCTCTGTTGAAGAACTTGAAGAGACTATCGCTCGAGCGCCCCTCCAATGATGCCGCCTTGCTCTGCTGCTTCTGCTTCCATCTCCATGGTGACCTCTTCTTCTCAGAACAGCTCATGATTTTTGTTGCCTTCGCTCCAACTTCCTTCTTCCCCAGCACCATCGCCTCCGCCTTAGTCTTCGTCTTCTTTGCCGCCATCTTCGTCTCTTTATTCGACTCTTCCTCTGCCAGGATTTCACTTGCTCTCGTGTTCAAATCTTCCACATTCGCAACATTTGCATTCCCACTCATTGCTTGCCTTTGACGCTTCGCCACCTGACTCCTCCATTGCAGCTCCCGCAACGTCCCAACAGAACGCTGAACTCTGCTCTTGTGATGACCTCTTCAAGTCCCTTGCCATCGACGAAGAGATGTAGGAGATGTAGGCTACAGCAGCACAGCCAAAGTTGCTACTGTAGAAGAAGCTACTGGCCGAAGCTGGAGCTCTCAAAGGAGACCAAGAAACGGGAGCTTATTGCAGGTTGCAATTGGGACAGGAGGTCACGGACATGCTTGCTGGGAGTGTCAGTGTTCCTCTCAGATTTCTTTCAATAGAGAGATTCTTTCTCCCTATGAATCTGAACCTTTGAAGCTCTCTCTCACAATGAAATTTCTCTCAATCTCATGGAGGAATGGCATCTCTATTCCTTACGAAGCAACTCTCACAAACTAAATCTCTCTCTTATGGACGGAATAAATGGACGAAAAATTCCTCTCTCCGTAAGACACACTCAAGCTCACAATGAACTCAACTCTCTAAATGAAGAACTCTCGAGATCTAAAACTAATCTTACATTCTAAAACTAATCTAGGAATGGGAGCAATCCTAGTGAACTACTAATGAGCTAGACCTATGCTCTGATACCATGACAAAACATGCGTGCCTCAGGATCTATGGAGCACTCTAAGGTGGATGGAACCTATGTGGAAACATGATGAAGAGAGTGCTCATGACATGTATCTCAAGTCAATTAGGTTCCAAGATAGATTAACTTGGACTCATAAAGAGAATCTTGAGATAGTGCAAAGTGCTTGATTGATTTCCTTCAAATGAACCTCCCTTTTATAGGTGAGGGTACTTACATCCATTTGCTTGCTCACATGTGGGATATGTCCTCCATGCCATGTGGCAGCTTATCCTTTGCTCATACCTTTGCTCTACATGTGCTCATGGCACCACAACTCTCAACACAACCATCGCCTCTGATTGAGGTCACAACATTCCTCTAATCTTCAATGGTCGTGCTTGCAAATGAATGTGATGCACACTACTCCTACATATATACTTACATGCATGTGTGCCATGTGTATGGGGCACATGCAAACAATTTACATGTGCATGTGCATGCAATGTGCTATGTGCTCTAACATCCCTCCCTCAAGCATGACCACCACCCCTAAACATGATTCGTTTATGTGACACCTTGAGAAACAGAGGAATGGAGCCCAAGGGGAGCCCTCAATGCTTGAAACCAAACACAAGGGAGAGGCCTTGTAAGAATGTCTCCAGGCATGTCAGTGATATGAAGATATTTAACCTCGATCAAAATCTGCTTCACAAGATCCTTGATATAATGAAAATGCAAATCAAAATGCATGGTGCGAGAATGTAAGATAGGGTTCTTTGTCAAAGCAATGGTGCTTTGATTATCACACCATAAAGTAGTGGGAGCTTGGGATGAGCCACTCACATAGTAAAGAACTCATTGAATCCAAACCACTTATCTAGAAGTCGTTGAAGTAGAAGTGTATTCGACTTCAATAGAAGACAATCCACCACTTTTTGAGCTTGCTAAGCCAACTAATTGCAACATTGTTGAGGAGAAAACAATAGCCAGAAATGGAACGACCAGTTCGTTTATCTGTCCCCCAATTAGCATCAGAGTAAGCATGAAAAAGAAAGCCATCTTGTCATTGGAAGAGAAGACCACAATCTCGAGTACCATGAACGTAACAAATAATAATCTTGAGAAACAACCAATGGTGAGGTTGAGAAGCTGAGCTAAATTGAGAGAGAGTGATAATTGAGAAGGCAATGTCAGGTCGACAGCATACCATGGTGACTTCCAACAAGACTTTTGTAAGGAAATGAGGATGAACTAGAAGGACTAGCACTAGACAAAGAGTATAAATGATTAAGTGCACCAGGTTCCAAAGGCATACCCACTGGATTACATTCAAGCATTCGATACTTGGACAAGAGATCACAAATTCATGTATTTGCTTTGAGACAAATGAAGACATTCATTGGAAAGATCCCGAACAACTTGCATTCCAAGACAATAACCTAGCTCACCTAAGTCAACCATATCAAAAGACGAATGAAGTCACTACTTGATATGAGACATAACAAGATAATGATTGGAGAAGAGGATAATATCATCAACATATAAAGCTAAGAAAATAAGGGAGTTTGACTACCTAAGGAGATAGCGATTTGAATATACAACAGAAGACATAAAACCTAAGCTATGTAGGAATGAGTCAATCTTCTCAAACCAGGACCTAGAAGCTTGTTTGAGCCCATGAACTGATTTGTCGAGTTGATACACCTAATGGCATTTTTCATACATGGGTGGTTGGAGCATATAAACCTCTTCAAGAAGATCACCATGAAGAAATGTTGTCTTGACATCCACTTGATGGATGTCAAGATCCATCTGGGTAGCATAAGCAAAGAGAACTCACACAGTGGTTAACTTGACCACTGGAGAGAATGTTTCAAAATAATCAAGTCCTACTACTTGAGAGTAACCTTAGCCACCAAACGAGCTTTATATTTGGACAATGCCCCAGCAACATGAAATAGGTGTTTGAACACCCATTTGCAAGGAATGGCAACACAATTGTGAGGCAAATCAACAAGAGACCAAGTACAGTTGGGAATAAGGGAAGCATACTCTTCGTCCATTGCCAACTTCCAGTGATTAGCATCAGGCCCACGAAGTGCATCCTCATGATGAATAGGATCAGGAACATTATCATTGTTGTAGTGTACTTGAGCTTGAGACCGGGGGCATTCGGCAGGGCATAGAAACTACTTGCATTTTTCAATCACTTTGA
The DNA here is from genome assembly GCF_047967505.1 of Dipteris shenzhenensis. Classification (NCBI taxonomy): domain Eukaryota; kingdom Viridiplantae; phylum Streptophyta; class Polypodiopsida; order Gleicheniales; family Dipteridaceae; genus Dipteris; species Dipteris shenzhenensis. The sequence goes on along the minus strand of NC_141602.1, from coordinate 51,678,610 downwards.
CTGAGGGTCATCGTGTACGAGGTGGTAAGATACATCGGTCATTATCAGTTGGAGGTGGCATTGGAGCATCTTCAAGCTCATGTTAAATGTCAAATTCTAAACCATCTGGATCAGGCGAGGAGGAAAAGAAGGATCCTGGGAGGAAGAAGAGCTCATTGAAGTATGAGGAGAAGAATCAAAAGAGGAAGAGGGACTTAGAGAAGAAGCAATGGGATCTGACTGGGATGTAGGTGGAGAATCTAGAGAAGAGGAGGAGTTGTCATGCTCAGTAGAGTTCCCTAGTTCATGAACAACATGAACATCAGTGAGAGCTTCCAAAGGCGGCAGTAGACAATCAGTAGGAACATAAAAAAAATCATGTGGATGAAGGATATGAATTGTCGATGGTACCTCATAATAAAAATTACATCAATACTAAGAATCATGCAAGATTGTAATGGATCCCATAGCTTATAACCACATCTGTCGACAAAATAACCAACAAAGATACATTTTTGGCTTCTTGAATTGAGCTTGGAAACTTGTGGAGAAATGATCTTGGCAAAGGCTTGAAAACCAAATACTCCAAAATGTGAGATATTGGGCCAATGGCCCATCCACTATTTGTAGGATGTAGAATGAGGCAATGCAGTAGATGAGATATAACTTTGAATGTAGATAGCCATGTGTATTGCCTTTGCCCAAAAACTTGCATCCATATTGCTCTCTACAAGCATGGTGCATCCAAAGTTGTTGGTTGTCTTGTTCTTCCTTTCAGCAAAACCATTGAGTTGAGGTGTGTATGGTATGGCCAACTCTCACTTGATCCTTGCTTGCTTACAAAAATCTTGAAATTCAAAATCTCCATTGTCTGATCATAACACCTTGATCTTACATCCTATGTGAAGTTCTGCCATATGTTATTATACTGAAGGAAACATTGGAAAGCATCCAATTTCTTTCTCAATCAGACATTACTCTATGACATTCACTCTCTTTTAGCTCACTCCATATTTTTCACTATGTGCCTTACTTGACCATCAAGTTCACTGCCATGGGCAGCTATGTTTTTTATCAAAACGTAACAATCCTTGCTTACCATTAATAAAATGAAGAACAAGAAACATGAAGACATTACTCTATGACATTCACTCTCTTTTGGCTCACTCCATATTTTTCACTATGTGCCTTACTTGATCGTCAGGCTCACTGCCATGGGCAGCTAGGTTTTTTATCAAAACTTAACAATCCTTGCTTACCATTAATAAAATGAAGAACAAGAAATACAAAGATACGAAGACAACACAATGATGTAATATGATTGCATAAATCAAAACATTACAACAAATTCTTTTATAGAGCCCGCTCCACAATCATCACCTTTGATTGAGGTCACAACATTCCTCTGATCTTCGATGGTCATGCTTGCAAATGAATGTGATGCACACTACTCCCACATATATAATTACATGCATGTGTGCCATGTGTATGGGGCACGTGCAAACAATTTACGTGTGCATATGCATGCATTGTGCTATGTGCTCTAACAACCATAGCCTATGTAATAGGCCATTTTCACTACTCCTTCCTAGAAACGATTAAGCAAAGATGATAAGCCTAATGCTCGACAAACTATCCAACACCGAAGGCTTCACAATATCAAAAATTTCATGATGAGAACATCAGCATACATAACCATCTTAGATGCGTATCCAAAGAATAACAAAGGGAAGATATAAGAACATAATGAGTTTCCATTAACACGAAAGCATCATGTCATAATTTGAATATCAAGGCTGATAATCCAAAGTGAGGGGCTTACATATTCAATACAACACCAAAGTTTGTAAAAAACAATTACCATGGAATATGGCAGTAAAAATTCAAATTGGCATTCAAGCCTATCAAGAATGCAATCGATGAGAGGGCTAGAGATGAGCTTGAATGATGTGCAGAATGATCGATTCCCTTGGACAAACCTTGTCATTTTGATTGCAATGTTGCTGAATGCCATCCACTAGCTGCAATGTCCTTAAGCCCCTAAGTAGGAACGAAATGTGATAACTAGCTTCAAAATGTAGAGGGATGCCAAAATGAATGGAGGTACTTTATTAAGTGAGAGTCAGTGCTTTCTTTATAGTGGTGAGAGCCTTGGGCTTGACTAAGTTGCTGTTATGTTCATTGTCTTCATCACCCGAAGCAGAGGCAGTTGCAGTGGTGGTGTTGTACTAGTTGTAGTGTGGTGTTGTACTACGTGTGATGATAGTCTCTAGATTGAGTCTCAAATCTACCAACTTGGGCTCTAGCTCATTGTAGCAAGTGGTGCGCATTGTCATTGCCCTTTTCATTTCATCTTGGAGATGGCAAAGAACCCACTGAAGAACAATTTGCACACTCATCCCTATCTTTCGCACCTCCTTTTCCCTTTGATGGCATTCAACACCTCCTCATCTATACCATCTTTGAATCCCTCGACCTCTTCTTGACCAATCTAATAAGTGAACCTAAATGAGCTTTCAAAAGTCAAATGACATGGGAACGTCAAATTGCAAACAACATGTGTGAACGTAAAATGGAATGTTCGAATTGCAAACGTTTGCATGGAGTGTGGAAGTTATGACCTCGTGCCCTTGCTTTTTGGCCTGCCCTCGCGGTAGCCTTAGCAACCCTTGAGTTTTGGCAAAGCCAAAAATCCAATTATGTTTTTTGTAGAAATTCTGAAGGATTTATTTAAGGGTTTTTTGCATGCCATGTTTTGTTTCGCCACGTTGGTGCATGTCATTGGTTCCTTTTGTGGGTATTTATTCCTGCATGCATTTCAGAGTCAAAGGTAAAATGAACTTCAATTTGCATTCATTCGTTTGCAGGGTCTGTGGCCTTGCATTAGAAGACCTTCATGGCTTCTCACATGCAATCGTAGTTATGCACTGGTGCTTACCTCGCAAGGAAAACAGCTGTTGATTATGAAGGCAAGCAAATATGATGTTTTTGAGCAACACAGCAAGCATGTTTTGCGTGCATGCGAGTTGTCCTTCTGTGATCTCAAAGTTTACATGGTCTAGCAAGTGAGACTGTTTCCGTTAATCTTGAACGCCAAATTTCCCAGGGTAGCTGAATGCAATAAATCAAAGATGGTGCATGATGCGAAAAGGGTCGCATACATTTGTGAACAAATTTTTCTTAGAATGGGAAGGTGAAGACCTTCTAGGTAATCAATAGACTGTACTTGATTTAAGTTTTTAATGGAGAGAATAAGATTTTGTTGGTCGACGGCGTTCATCAGAGACTAACGTCAGAATTTTTGTCTGTGCTTCTTCACGAAGATACTGAATTGAATTATGAATATTTCCTTCATAAGTTCAAGGGTCAGTATGCCTTTCGTGCCTTGTTGTATGGTTCTCTATTTAAGCTACCAGTTCATGCTATCTTGTATCATACTTCTGCATTCCTTTTACCTCCATTCTCTATTTCTTCTATTGAAGCATCAATGGAATACATGGATACCACTGACAGTGGCACCTTCATGAAAGGTGATAGGATCTCCTTCGTTTCCATTTGAACGTCCTTCAATTTCTTCATCTTTTACTTCTATAGTCTTTGGAACATTTAGTCTTGTGAAGTCCTTTCTCCCACGACATTTTCAATTCTCTGATCTTCTTGTTTTTTTCATGCAGGTCTTGAAAAGGCATGTCCTCAGATTATGGGTTCTCCTATCACCCTCAACGCTAGTAAAACTTTGATGCAACAAACGGTAGCAAAACTAAGTGAATTGAAGGACAAGGAGGAAGTAGGTTGATACAATTTCCTTCCGTGTTTGTATATCTTTGCAAATAGCGTGTATTTGTTTCTTTAGCCTCAGAAATCTTTTGCCTGGGTCATTCACCTTGTATTCTTCATGAGCAACAAAGCCACCTGGTTCGTTTGACGCCTTGTATTCTGCATGAGTGGGAAAGTAGCTTCACGCTAGAGCACACCTTCATGGATCAGAGGGAGCCGAACACACACTTGCTACACTGGTTCTTTGTCTACTCTTCGACTACATAGTTATAACTCACTGTACTCCTCGACTACATGGGCACAACTCCTGTTAACTCTCTCAGCAACAACATATGGTTTGCTTGTAGATGGGCTGTCATCTATGTGGTCCTTTGCGTAATCTTCTACGGTTTGGTTCTCGATTATATGTTTGTTATGGAAGCTTTGGTATCATTGGCATCGTTGGTTCATCATTGTAAATTATCAACTTGTTTCTATATTTTGGTGTATGGGACTTGCTCACCCTTGAACTCATTTCTATTTGTTACGAGTTTGTAAGACCTTGAACTCGTCTTCAAGGACAACCTCAGTTCTAGTGCAAGCTGTCTCTTTAAACTTCGGTATCTGTAGTGGCGTTAGGTAGACATGTTTAAGTAATAAAAGTAAATTGCAAATGGAAAATTGAATAATCTTGTTACAAAAGTTGATTCTTTAAACTCACTTTTCCTTATTCTTGAATTTGCAGCAAGTAGGCAACTTGCATCCAAGGAAGAAAATGATGAAGTAAATTCACACAATGCATTACCACATAACTTCCCATATTCTTCAAAAGCCATTGTGCCTTCAAAAGAAAACTTGGTAGGAGGTGGTAATACATTGGTCTCTCTAGGAATTACCCAACTATCTGATTGTGCCCCATATAGATTTGTACTTGAAGGAAAACTCCTTTGCAAATCAGGTACTTATAAAGTCCTCAATCCTAAGTACCCAACCTTCTTGAAAGGAGACTTAACATAAAAATTTTGTTCACATACAGTAACCTTGCTCATTCCATCTACATATATTGACCAATTTGTAAACTTCTTGCAAATTGGTGAATTTTATAGAGCAGAGGGTGTAACTATTGTGTCAAAGGGTCCAACTGAAGGTGGTACTTCTAAGTTCTCCTTACTTGTTGATGCAACCACTTGTATCGTTAGAGGAGAACCCTTTGAAGGTAAACTTCGTTTGGAACCTGATCATTCCATTCGCACATATGTGCATTGGGATGCAGAAAATATCAACTTTGGAAAACTCTCAATGTCTAATTTTATGGGGACACTTGCAATAGTTATTATCAAACTTGCAAGTGATGAGGGTATGGCAGACCAAATCATAGTTGTAGATGGGCCAAGAGATGAAGACAGAGCTACTGTAAGTTAACTCTTTCATTGAGTTTTTTTCCCTATTTACTTCATTTGAAATGTTGTGCAATCAAAAGAATATAGTACTAAAGTTTGTTATATAGTTGTCTTTTGTGAAGGAAAGAAGATCCACTCTTACTCAACTAGTCCAAGAGTTCAATGAAGAAGGAGTTGTTATGTTTGTCAGGAATGTATCATTCTTAAAGGCAGAGGGAACGATTTGTGTGTTTGATTTCACCATCTTGGCCGAGGTTTTAGAATGACCAACCAAAGATGCCCTCAAGCAAGCTTTTGTTAGCCAAGTGGCACACCTTGGCTATAAAACACAAGTGCCAACAATTAAACTTAAGACTATATTCATAAAAACATTGCTAATCTTGTGTTGGTTTTGATTTAGGTTTTTGGTACTCTTCACTTCACCCCACCATCAATGCTAGCTTTTTGGAGTATGTATGCGAGGTTTGTGGCAGAGTTCATGTGAGCCATGACATTCTGTGACCATACTGCTTCTCCTACAAGGGTGCTCATGCAATTGCCCAAATTCCTTCATTGACAGCATAGATAGTGCAACGTGGTGGAGAACAAGTTCTTGTGCATATTCGTGGACCCTATGTTGACATTGTGCTTGGCCTAGGAGTTCCTTTTGTAGAGCTTTATGATCAAGATCTTATGATGGCTCGTAGCAAGCTTAGAACTCTCAAACCTATAGGAAGCTTTACAGTAAATAGTTCGGGCTTCGTTATTGCATTTCATGCAAATGTATGATGTATGCTTATTTCCATAATGGATACCAACCTTTGTTGTGTTATGCAAACTTTGAATGATGTGACATTATTTTCATCATCTTTTAATTGAAATTGAAAACCTTATCTTTGCTTACATTTATTATTACCTCAACATGAATATCTTTGAATGCCTTCAACAGAAGCATCTAATGATAAATGAAGATTTTGCATGTAATAACCCAATGAACAAAAACACACTTACTTGCCTTCTCCAATTCTACCCTTCTCTAAGTTATGAAGAGTTACTAAGTCTTCTTAGTGACAACATTTGCTTGACTTCTACATCAAAGAATACACCATGGCACAACTTGAGTATGCACAATAATGATGTTGTCATAACAAAGCAAACCATACAAGGCTTAGTAGAAAACTCAGCAACTTCACGTGCACTCATTGTAGATATGCTTGAATGTTTTCATACCATGTTTGGAATATTGTTCACTTTGATATGTTATGATGGAATAAAGTTGGGAAAGAAAATTGTTATAGGAAAAGCAAAGCAAGCACTTACCAAAAGCTTACTTTTAATAGAGTCAATGCACATTAGTAGAGTTATTCCACTATGCAATCTCAAATACAAACGCACATACAATGTATGGATGGAAAAAGATGAAAACTTGTTGCACAATCTAATTCTACAAAATCCAATAGTATTTGCAAAAGATATCCAGCATTGTTGCTTCATAGCAATGTTTTGGAGAGTACGTACTCCCTACAAGCAACTCTTAACAAAATATATAAAATGAGAAAAAGTATTTTCTCAAATACTACTATTGCAACAAGAATGGAAATTCCAAACCCAAGTACAATTGCTAAAACTTGTAAATGCAAAAGAAAGCGAAACCTCATAACTTCACAAGAACAATATGCACGTAAAATATTAGATACTCCAAGCCACGCATGCACTTGTGGATCATTGAAATTCAAATGTAAATTGCGCAAAGTAAAGGAAAAACAAAATATTTTCTTAAAAACAAATAGTATCAATATAGAGAATTCTCACTCATTATCTTTGTTCTATTTGCTACAAAGAGATCAACAATAATAATGTACCATTGCTATATGTTCCAAAAACATGAAGATGTCTTGTAAAACAAACTACACATCAAAACTTAATAACATTGAAGCACGCCTAGTTTCAATTAGGATTCCATTTGGCCAAATTAGAGAGTTGACCTATGAGGGCCAATATGGCCTACATGGTAGTGTCGTAAATGTATTTCCAGACATAGACCGTGCACAATGAGTGTTGCCCAGGTTCCTCCATGAAAATGACACAGTTGTAGTTGCAATCAAGCGAAAAATTTCATTTAAACACAACTACATGAGTGGTATTGTTCGTCCTACATTTACAATGCTTGCTCTAAAAGAATTATTGCGAAGCACTTTATACATGCAATACAATGTCACAATAAATACTCTTTGGAAAGAACATGTAAAATTTTTACAAGAGGAAGAGTTACGAAATGAAAACAAAGATGATGACTATATTGACACAATTGATGAAGATATTCAAACTGATACTTTAGTTCATGGGATATACACAAGTCAACAAGTTGTTGATTTTGAAAACCAAAGCATTGCAATCACTCCTTCTGAAGGATTCTCCCCATTGAGTATCTTCAAAGACAAACATTGTGAAGAACTTGCATTTCCAAAATTATTCTTTGGTAGTGCTAGAAATTATATTATTCCTCAACGTACTTCATACCAAGTAATTGCTTCTTGGGAGTTAACAAACATTGATCGTCGATTTGCATTGTGCATAGAAAATCTCTTCTTCAAAACAATGAAATTCTAGTTCGACATGTACTTTCATCTTCTTGGGTTTGAATGCGTAAGGCACAAACAAATGGAAGAACACTACAAGTGAAAGATGCACTCTTGGATACTAACATTGAAAAACTATTGCAATCAAACATAGGATATCGAGACTTCTCTCATCTCTGCACATCTTTAGACTACACGTACTATCTCAAGAAGAACTCTTTGCAATGTTATGGCAATTGGGAGCTCCAGCGTTCTTCATAACATTGTCCTCCACTGAGAAGTTATGGACACCATTGGTAGAATCTTTGCAAATGCTAAACGATGAACCTGAAGAATCCAAGCATGTGAACTTAAACATACGATTGAGGAACTTGATTCATTCAGACCCTCTTACAATAGCTCAATATTATGTCCACAAGTTCAAATCCCTCAAGATGCTTCTATGAAAAGATAACACCATTTTGGGAAAATTCAATGACTTCTTCTTTGTTACTGAATTCCATAATAGAGGAAGCCAACATGACCATGGACTGATTTAGATTGATTCTGCTCTAATGTTTAGTATATCCACAAATAATGAAATAGAGGCTTTTGTGGACAAATACATCTCAACAAACTTTTCATTGTTCCCCTTCTCACAAAAAGAAATCCAAACTCATAGACATAGAAAAACATGCTTCAAGAAAACAAAAAAATGTAGATTTGGATTTCCTCGATTTCCAATGCGGGAAACCCGAGTGATATTACCATTGGACGTACAACTAGTAGGCAATGGACCAAAGAATAACATGAAAAAAATCAACTCTCTTTTATTGGAAGAAACAACATTGTCATTAAACTATAATAGCTTTTTAAACTAGGAGTACAAGAAGAAGAGTACATCTCAACTCTACAATCATCTATTTCACAACCAATACTATTCCTAAGAAGAGAGCCAAAAGATATATTTACTAATAATTTCAATCCAGCATTATCATTACTTTGCGAAGCAAATACAGATATACAATTCATATTAAACCCACATGGGACTGCTTCATATTGTACATCATATATGATAAAAAATGATAAAGAGACCAATGAAGTGATTAAAGCAGCACTTACACATAGTACTGAATCAAGTAGTGTAGCAAATGATCGCATTCGACAAGTCGAAAATGCAATACTGAATACTCAACACATAAGCTCCCAGCAAGCAGCTTACTTATGTCTCTCCTTACCACTTTCGACATCATCCAGACAATTCATGTACATAAACACAAATCCTCCAGAGAAAAGGACACTACTATTAAAATATCAAGAACAACTACAACTAATGCATCTAGAAGACACAAACATTTTCTTTGACAACATTATTAACAAATATTTAAAATGTTTGAGCAATCTTCATAGCATTTGCTCAGCTACTTTTGCAAGTGAATATACACTAAGACCAACTTCTATAAATTTAAAAAAAAAAGATTTAATAATTATAGCAAAACCAACGATTCAGAAAACTACTATAGAGAACAATGTACTCTATGTCTCCCATACCACAAAAATGAACCATCCCTTGATGAGAACACTCCTACATGGCACGACAAATACAATGAAAACAAGGACATAATCAACAAAAACAAAGCAAAATATGAGCAAAATACAATTAACTTATTTCACAATTTCCTACAAAAGAAAACTGCACTTCAAGTGCTTCCAGATCATCATCTACTAAATCCAAACTTCATGACATTCACAAATATGACATTGGAATTGAAATGCCCAAACAAAAAACAAAAAATCAAGAACATAGAACCACATTATTAACTACTATGTTAACACCGAATAATGAATTCTACAAAAACTTAAGAAAACTTAACAACGAACAATGCCTAATTCTCGAAGATATCATGCTAAAGAAAAGATTAGAACCAAATACTCAAATACATATTTTCTTGCCAGGAAACGCAGGAACTGGGAAAACATATACCCTCATGGCAATTGTCCAATTGTTATTAAGATATTACTCACACAAAGAGACCAACAATATAACCCTTGCCAATGTATTATTGCTGGCATATATAGGTAAAGGAGCATTCAACATTAGCGGTACAACCATCCATGCAACTCTTTGATTACCCCTCATGGCATCCCATTATACAAGCCTTTCAGCTAAAACATTACAAGAGCTATCACAACAATACAGAGATGTTCAGCTAGTCATGTTTGACGAAGTTTCTTTGGTGGAATACAACACTTTGGTAGCTGCTGACATGCATCCTCAGGAAATTAAACACAACCACCTAGAACCATTCGAGGGAATTGATGTCATCTTATGTGGAGATTTATGCAAAGCAAGCCCAACAAAAGATTCATGGACTTTCATGCAACAATCTACAAACACTTCAATGATAACATCATATTGGAAAGAAAAATTACTTTATAAATTAAACATACCACTGCGACAAGACAATCCTACCTACATTAACATCCTCAACAATGGGACAACATACAAACCAAGATCTTACACACATTAACACACACTTCCTTAGAAAACTAAAACAAATACAAAGCATACCTCACTTATTCTACACAAACTTTGCAAAGGATATCCACAACAAGCAAGTATTTGAATTGCTAAACAATCAACCACATATTCTTCATGCTATTGACAAAAAACACAAAACATGTGCAAAAAAATTTGTTATACCAATAAATCCAAAGAATACTGCAGGATTGCACAACAAACATGGACAAATTTGCAATAATAAACATATAGAATTCTCCTTCATCATCCACGTCCACGCTTTTATATTCACTTCAAAAAATCCTTTTAAACATTCAAATAGACACACCAACAACAATCATAGGAGACTTCAACCCAAACAAAAAAAATACAAACTTGCAAACATTGATGTCAAAAATACATGTCACAATTAATTCAACAACCGACAACTGTTCACGGTTCAATTATAAACCACATATGGACAACCAATCCAAAACAACATACACTAGCCGGAACTAATTTCATCTACTGTGCCGACCATTCCCTCATTTACACAAACATACATTCATTTGAACGGCAAGCCATTGAATGTATTGGAAAGCTCTAGAACTAGAAATCGTATAGAGTTGTGCTTGGTTGGTGAAATCGTATAGAGTTGTGCTTGGTTGGTAAAATACTAATACTCCGGGTAAAAAAAGCTGTTTATGATTCAAAAAAAGTTTCGGAGAAAAAGTGAAAAGTTTTGGGAAAAAATGGTCATGACTAGCAATAAATCTCCGTCTCTCTCTCTTTATATTTAGAAGCTAGTTTCAAAAACAATGACTTATATGTGGTAGCAAGCTCATGGGCGTTTAAAGTGCCACGCTAGTTGTGAAGAAACTACGAAATTGTATCGTGATAATCGTATATGCAAAGTCCATTGATTCACGAAAGCTGTATCATTTATGCAAAGTTCACACATCATGAAAGCAATAAAGGGAGTGATCGACTCCCCGGCCCAATAAAGGAAGTGATCTGCCATCATGTTTGAACGAACATCCTGCCGAACTACATCACTTCAAAAATGGGAGAGCCTGAGTCGATTATAGACCACAAGCACATGCTTTCTTGGAGCTTCACTTTCCTCCTTTATCACCTCTTCCCCAACACACTTGCGTTTCTGATGTGCATTAACTCCACTTCATGGATTCTCAACTACAAGCTTCCTTCAGTCTCCTAGATATATGAATCGGCTACGCTAAATGGCAATCGAATTTTCCTCATGGACCTTCGATACTGACTCGTAAATTTTAATACTTAGAACCTCGGCATCTGGAGATAAGCACGACCACCACAATGAACACCACGATAACTACCAGGGTTATCGCTACTGCTGCCACTATCGTTCTTGGCCCCTTATGATGGCTAGGAGATGCGGGCGTAGGATTAGCAAGTGGCCCAGCTACGGAATCCGGAGATTGGGCTGGGGAATTGGCGACCGGCAGGATGGGATTTCCTGAGCTGTCGCAATTTGGGATCGATGACAAGAAAGCAGATTTCAAGGTAGAGTGATCGTAACAGACACCGGAGTTCCCCTTCACCTTCAAAGTGTTGAGCTTGCTCAGGAAGCTCTGGTTGAAGGGCAGACGACCCGTGAAGTCGTTATTGCTAAGGTCGAGATAGCGCAGGGCCTTCATGCTGTTGAACGTATCTGGAATAGACCCATTAAACTTGTTCTTGCTGAGATCCAAGTACATCAAAGAGGAGAGAGTAATGATCGAAGCCGGGATGGAGCCTGACAATGAGTTGGAGCTGAGGACAAGCTTTTGCAATTTCTTCATTCTGCTGAAAACATCTGGAACACGACCACTTAACTGATTGCCGCTCAGATCTAGCTCCTGCAAAAAAGTCAATTTGCCCATAGTTTTCGGTATGCCTCCGTGCAACGCATTCCTGGACAAGTCGATAGATGATACGTTCGGTGGCCAAGTGTTGACGGGCAAGAGACCAGTGATATTTGTGTTGGAGACTTTGATATGCTTCGCATGCTTCATCTCTGAGAAGATGACACTAGGTCCAGTAGCATTAACCTTCACATCCGTCACAATGATATCGGTCAAGTTGTGAAATTTCCCCAGCCATACTCCAGGCAAGCCAGGCGCATTGGGTACATCTGCTGTCATACCCAAGCTTGCAATACAGCTAAACGACGTCATAGAATCCAGGAGTTTCGGAGGCACACGCACAGGGAGCATTGGGCAATCCAAGAAGGAGAGAGCCTGAAGGGTCTCTAGTTGAGAAAGAAGCGCTGTAGAGAGCATAGCGTCAGAGGGGCAGAATTGGAGCTGGAGGGCGATGAGGTGGCGGTAAGGGGAGGCATTGTCGCAGAGAAGGATGTCATGGGAGGAGGAGCAGGGGTCGGAGGAAGGGAGGTGGACGCCGAGGGAGCGGAGGGCGGAGAGCTGGGAGGGGAGGAGGGGGGATTGGGGGGAGGAGGAATTGGGAGGAGGAGGAGGAGGAGAATTAAGGGAGGGAGGGAAAGAAGGAGATGGAGAGTGGGCAAGAGCTGGAGATGGGGAGAGCTTGGAGGGAGAGGGAGAGGGAGAAGGAGCTTGAGAGGGAGATGGGGAAGAAGAAGATGGAGGTTGAGCAGAGGGAGAATGAGAAGGGGGAAGAGAAGGAGACAGAGCTTTGCCATGCTTGCTTGTTGCTGCAGCTACACGCAAAGGATTGACGATGGTGATGAAGAGGAACAGTAACATAACGTTCATCCAGAGTAAACCTTCGCTTCTGCTTCGTCTCCTCCTCTTCATTATCAGCTTCATTGCCAAGCTTTCCTGCTTCTCCTGATCATCTGCTCCCTTCTCCATAGCCACCTCTCCTCCTTCCGAACTCCATATGTGTTTCCGTTCCTTGCTTTCAATCCATGCCTTCCCACCCCCCTTCTCCTCCGCTGCTATCCCCATTGCCATCACTTCCGTCTAGCTGACAGATCTCTCTCTCTGTCTGTTTCTCTCTTTTAGCACAACGAAAATGCTTCCTTCGCCCCAGCACACACGCAGCTGAGCTCCCTCTGCTCGTTGCGCAGCTCAGAGAGCGCGCTCTCTCTCTTTCTCAGACACTCTCGAGCGTTCTCTCTCTCTCTCTCTCTCTCTTTCTCTCTCTCACGTACTCTCGGACCCTACCGCACTCCTATCCTCTTTCAAAATTCACAACATACTGCACCGTAACATTCCATCACGTACCAACGTAATTTAGCTGGCTCGCCTTCATTCCCCACACACGCGTTACGCCCACCCTCCACCCTCCCATCTCTCCTCACTCATAGTCCTGTACCCCTCGTTGCCACCCCCTCTCCTCCTAACGAGACAACAACGACCCACACAACGAATGCCCTCCGATCCACAAAAACTTCGACGGTCCAGACTCCACTACTCTCGGCTTCACGCACAAGACGTCCACGCGAAGCTACCGAGACGCATTTCTACTGCAAGCCTCTAGTGAACAACGAGGAGAAGAGCGGCAGCGTGGCATTATAAGCTCCTGCACCTGGCATGATGGCTCTCCGCTGCTGGTGATGGGCTTTAACGAGGGAAGCTCCCCCGGTGTGCGTAACTAGACGGGGGACAAGAATTGCAAGGCTCCGAGGGGAAACGCCATGGCTATGGATCTGAGCGGAAAAAGAAGCCGATGCGATCTTGGTAGAACGAAATCTTAAGGATCTCAGAGTCGCTACGCGCTGCTCAAGAAAGGGCTCCCGAGTCCCCAGCCTGCTACGTTACGGGAAATACACAGGGGCGTATGCAGACATGGACCATTGATAAAATTCTTGGAAAGCCAACCATGTGCTGTCGTAGAAGGGCTGGTATGCCGACGTGGCACATTATGATGAGCGCCAACTGGCGCATTCTAACGTTACAATCTTGAAACTACAGTGGCGTGCGCCTCCGTGGAGCCCACGTCGCCAGGTCATATTATTACTATTAATACTATTAATAAGATAGGTTTATATAACGTTGTTAGGCGCCGAACGCAGATTTCCAAAACTTGGCTATGAAAATGCACCTTTTTTGGGAAATAAAATACCCAATGCACACATAAATATGCCACAATTTAAATAACTTTCACATTCTAACTTTTTGGTCTTCTTCGGTTTTGAGGACATTATGACTCTTGAGTCTCTCCCATCTGTAGGGCACTTCCCGCCTAGAAGTAATAAATGGACACATAAGCTTGCCTCGGATGAGTTGTTTATGTCTCTATTTTTAGCATTAAAGTTTTTGTTTCCCAAAATAAAGAAGATAACAACAAGGTGCAACTCAAGGTGCAACTAGCTCATTTGTTGTTTCATAAGGATGACTCATTGACAATTGTATATTTCAAGAATTAAAAAGCAAGAGGACAAATGCATTTGACATTTGAGAAAATGGGACTTTGGCCATGAAAGCCCCACATAGCATGCTCAAAAGGAGAGTTCTACATTGGCCTTAAAATTAAGGACACGAATAGACTTTTGAGGGAATAAAGGAAAGACCTCTCTAGCAAGGCCAAAAACAATTTAGCTTCACTTAAATAGAGCCACCTAAACCTAGAGTAACTTTGAGACAGTGGAACTTTGGCCTCGCCTAGGAGGGCCAAAAGCCATGTATATTCAATTAAATGGAAACGCAATAATAACGAACTTTTGAGGGAATGTGGTGATCCAAAGAAAGGCCATACAATCCTCCCATGTTATATCGATAACCTTGCTTAAACCATAATCATCGATTTAGGCCTCACAATCCATTCACACATTCTTTTAAGGTATATAAACAAACTTTAATTTGTTCAACTAGCAAAAACCCAAGGAGTATAGCATTGCATTGCACTTGGACAAATTAACCATGAACGAGTAACTTGACCCGTCTACGACGGGCTAGCGACCTGCTCTGCCGGGTCTCAAGATGCTAAAATGTCTGAAACCAACAATATAACAAAAGAAACATTTAAATGCAAGCAACATACTCTAACCAAAAAAATCTCTATGACATAGTACTTCAAAATATTACATCCGAAAGTGAAGCCAGAGAACTCATTGATATGTCCAAATACACATCCGCAAACAAAGTCATAACTGAACATACAAAATCTACAATAGACACACAAACATCCCTAGAGAGCAAAGTCAACGGCCGTGTACTATAGGGAAAAGCCTGCACCGGCCATGTACTCCACATCCGCCACGTCCAAAAAATTTCTCTATGACAGAGTACTTCAAAATATCACATCCAAAAGTGCAGTCACATGTCTGAACATGCAATAGCTACATCAAAGAATTGATTGATATATCCAAATACAGAGCTGCAAATAAAGTCATAACTGAACATACAAAATCTACAATAGACACACAAACATCCCTAAGGGAAAAGTCTGCGGCCATGTACTATAGGGAAAAGCCTGCGACGGCCATTCACTCCACGTCCACCACATCCGCCGCGTCCACCGCGGCTACGAACATACAACGGAGTACCAACAATCATATCTGACATATTGATTTTCATGCCAAATGCCAATCGGATAGGAAATTGCCATCTCCTCATGTCGAATGGAAGTTTAAGGTTGGTCGGAATGAATGTTATGCTTGGAATAAACGTTCTATCACCAGCATTGGTACCAGTAATGATTTCAGCTTCTAACACTTTCGTGTGAAACTCTTTGCATATCAACCGTGTCCCATTGCACAAACCCTAGCGAGGATTCAAATTGTGCAACAAAATTATAGGAGCATTCCTTTTCAAAACCAACCGATGCGGGGGATATCCACCACCAAGATCAAGACTGTTCAAATACTCGACTACAAACAAAAAGGAATCTCCCCCTATGTTGTCCATTGAGTCTGCACTTAGGTACTTCCTTTCCTCACCGGGCATTTCCTTCAATGCCGTAGCATTAATTGCATCAACCTCGATGTTTCGAGGTGCAAGAATAGCACGCTCTCGAAAGTATGGTGCACAGTCCAAAATAGTTGCAAGCCCTCGATACACCCATCTAATGAGGCCTTCCATGGACTTTGTCTCTAAAAGCATCTGCGATGGAATCACAACAGTATCTTCTTTTGTACATCTATTTATCCCATTGCCAATGTCTAGAACCCATTGCATGAACTCTTGCTCAACACAATTATCACCATTTCGAAGGACCCACATATTTTACATCAACTTCAATACTATAGTGCGACCCCAAATCCTTGAGTGGCATAAGGTAGCATTGACAATGTACTCTCGTCCTGCCTTTGGAAGAACTAGCAAGACTTGTCTAAAATCCCCCCCCAACAATACCACCTTCCCACCAAAAAGTTGCTCATTGGACATGATATCTAGCAATGTTCTGTCTAGTGCCTCGAAAGCAAACCAGTAAGTCATGGGTGCCTCATCCCATATTATCAGCCTAGCCATCTTCAAAACATCTGCGAGTTGACTATTAACCTTAATATTGCAAGTACTAGTACCATCCAGCTCCAATGGTATCTTGAATCATGAGTGTGCCATGCATCCATTGGCTAGTAGCAATGCAGCAATCCCAGAAGATGCACATGCCAAAGCGATGAGCCCCTCCCCACGCAATCGAGAGAGCAAGCAATTGTAGAGAAAGGTCTTTCTAGACCCTCCTAGACCATCGAGAAAAAAGACCTCACCACCATCTCCATAGACCCTTGCCAAAATTCGATCGAATGTAGCACGTTGACAATGATTCAAGGACATTTCCATTTGTTGGGCAATCTATGCTTCTTTCACACAATCAAACATTCTTTCTTCTTGCAATAAGCCATTTCCAGCTTCTGACAAAAATGTTCTATCTACAACAGGCATTCCGTAAAACTCAGCCAACCTTCACCCATGTTATTAAAGAATGTGCTCAAGTGCAATACAGCCCTCTTTATCTCTAGTTCATGATGACCAATTAAATTCCCCATACTTGATTCCAATATATATAAAAAATCATCCGAAAGATTAGCGGAAAATTTTTCCCACAAAAGGCGAGGAGATGTTGGCTCACAGAAAACCAGTATTGTGACAAATAGGTGTCTCAGTTGTGCACTATTTTGATAAAACACAGCCTCTTGCATACACATAAACTATTCATCATCACTCTCCAACAATCCTCGTGCTATGCATGCTGCCTTGAAAGTAGGGTACACTTGACTGTCAAAAGTATGTAGGTCATCAAAGGACTTGCATCCCATGCACACGTTAAGAAGCATACGCATGAAGTAGAGCTCACCAGCTGAGGGGGAAATATTGTACATCTGACCAATGGTATTCCCCTTTTTTCTTCTTGTCCACCGCTTACTGGTTTTGTTCCAAACCAACTTGTCTAGCAAGTCACCATACAGCAAGTTGCTTGCATCATATTGCAACTGATTGTAAGTGAACCATTCTGTGAGGCTGGTCTTTTGATTTTGTTCTCTGCCTATAACATTTTGCAAATCATCATCATCTCGAAAGATGATGTTATTGCGCATCGGAAGATGAACCTGCAATCTTTGCACATCGGGTTTTTCATCGTGCGTGGCATACTCGTAAATCCGCCAACATGCTTCTGATGTTGACACGTTACGTGCATCTAAGTAACTACTAATCTCATCAATGCCACCGTCAACTGTGTTGTGCAAATGCCCTTGCTCGCCTGCATTATTTAGTTGCATCCTGATAATGGCTCTGTCATGATCTTTGTACACATATCTATACAAATACTTAACTGCAGTGATTGTGGAGCATATTTCAACATTTATGTGTGCCTTGTACTTCGGAGAGGAAAGGATTAAATGGCACAATCCAACGATTATTAATCACACCCCCTTTCACTTGTATCTTTCTACCATCATCACGACGCATGTAAATTGAATAGCCATCGTTGCCAACAATAGTAGTCCGCGAGAATCCACGTGGATAATGACGAATGCATTTTCCATCAACCATGCAAGCTGCAGATGGATTTAGTGCACCACACGTACCATGGACATTACATTGCCCAATAATATCATGCAACTCTGGGAACATTGCCTTATCTGGCAACTCTGCACACACTAATCGGTCATAGTGACCGATCTTCACGGGTTTGAAACCACCTTCTAATATCAACAATATGTGTGAGTGTGGCAGACCTCTCTTTTGAAACTCTATCACACTCAGATATCCAACCACCTTCCCAAACAAATTATGTTTTGTAATTGACTGCATCATGTCCTTATGCTTTTGAAAAAACACACGAGCTGTCAAATCTGGATGGTCTTGCACAGTTTGCCCTAACAACAATGCTATAGATATTTCAGGACATTTGGGATTACAGGTGAATGTAATGAATAAATCAGGTTTGTCCCTTTTCCTGACAATTGCCATAGCATCTTGGTATAGCTAGTACATATATCGAGGCCCTCCCCTAAAAGAAGAAGGCAACACCACCCTACGCCTTGCAGCATTGCCAAGCACAGTCTGTCTCCCATCAGCTGTATTCACCATGTCCATCAACCCTTGATAGACTTTGGCGTGTAGGGAAGCTTGGTTGTTTCGTATCCACACCAACCTGGACTCTTCCATGCTACTGTAGGCATCAACCATGTATTGCTGCAGCAATCTACCCCACGCAAAAGACATGCATTTGTATCATATCTCACTTGCAAACGATATGCGTAGTATTGTATCTGGGTGACACAACTCTGTCCACGTATCTCGTGCAATGGTGTGTGATTAGGAACATCACTATATGGGATATATGGATGCCAACCATCTTCCCCTCGAGGGAACAAAAGAACATACATGAGAGGCATGTATGATCGGTGCAAATTAGATATTCTACGCACAAACCCATTACAGCTAAAAATGTGAATGTCCCGATTTCCAATATCGAAGTCATCCCCTTATCTTGGCGTGATTGTAGCAACCTCGCTAGCCATAGGAGCCAAGTACTACCTTGAGGTGGAGCGGCTCTCACAAATAACCATCCTCAGGTTTGTATGTGGATTTGTTCTTAGCACTTGCCCGATAGCCATCAATGCACTGGCATATGGATTGCACTCGTGCATCATCCTCTGCAACAACTCCAAAATGCCTAGATCCAAACCAGGTATCCCATGCAAATGGTGTTCTAGTTCATGATCAGTGTCATACACGTACGACTATGCAAAACATGGCATCTCTTGCCTAGTCTCATCGGGCAACAAATTTCCAACTCGATGATACACGCTACCATGGACCCGAAAGTTTTGTATACCCCCATTCCCACGGAACATTTGATCAACATGGGCTCCCAATGAAACAAATGCCATGGCACTATTATAAGCGCTAATGTTTTTCTTAAATAGTCTGCTTCTAGCATCATGTCCGTGTAGTAGAACTCTCAAAATCTCCGGTGGTTCTTCTAACGGCAACAATGACACACGACCAACTTTGCAATAGTGCTTGCCCACAACTTGATGCATATGCATTCGCATCTCTTGTTTCCACAGTTGAGCTTGGCAAAAGCTGCATGTATGATCCATGGATCCGACTGCATGAAGAGAAGGAGCATTGAAGACCAGTGGATACAAAGATGGATGCTCTACATTTTCCCTTAACAGAAAAGTATGCAAGATAGAGAGGCTCCCCCCTAAACCCAAAATCACAGCCCTGTTGTGAACAACACGCCTTCGAGCTCTTAAATGAGTAGCATCCCTAGTTACATCCATTTGAGTAGTTGTACCTACTATTGGAGCAGGTTCATGCTCATTACCTACTATCGGTGAAGTATGGAGGTCCATTGTATTTTCAGCAATGCATGCTACATTACTATGCCCATGCATTTGATTCTGTTGTCTGCATAGGCTGACTTCTACATCCATAGATTCCACTGCCACCCTCACGCTTCTAGCAACTTGTGTTCTCAGCCTTGTTCTTTGCATAGCATAAACGTGACAGGCCGCGCGCATTGAATCCATTTGAGTATAGTTGTACCTATTACTGGAGCATGTTCATGCTCATTATCTATTGTTGGTAAAGTATTGATGTCCATTGTATTTTTAGCAATGCACGCTACATTACTGTGCCCATGCATTTGATTCTGTTGTCTACGAAGGCCGTCTTCTACATCCATAGATTCCACAGCCACCCTCAGCTTCTAACTCTTGTGTTTTCGACCTTGTTCTTTGTATAGCATAACTACGACGGGTTGCTCGCATTGACTTCATTTGAGTAGGTGTACCTATCACTGAAGCATGTTGATGCACTCTACCTACTATTACTGAAGTATTGAGGTCCATTGTATTTTCAGCTACAATGCATGCTACATTACTACATCCATGTATCTGATTATGTTGACTGCAAAGTCCTACTTCTACACCCATAGATTCTGCCCCTCATGCTTCTAGCACCTTGTGTTTTAGACCTTGTTCTTTGTATAGCATAAGTGCGACGGGCCGCCTGCATTGAATCCAACAATCTTCTCCTATGAGAATGTATTGAATGTAGCCTCTCTTCTATTTGTCTTGCCATCTTTTGTATCCACTCAACCAACTACATAAATATCTATTCCTCAAAGGGAAAAATAGCTTAATCAAATAACTTATGGATCATCCCTAACCATGACCAAATTGATGGATCTCAACCAATGTGCCCTAAGGAAGAAAATAATTTAGAAAAGCAATAAGAAAGGTTAATTAGCAAAGCCATCCTTTTCCCATCTATCTAAAATTGAGAGCTGACCATCTATAAATTGAACTCATAGTGTCCCATGACCAAGTTTCAGTGTGTCACTATCTTTGGTAAGAGTAATGCTCATATTTTTTCAGCATATGAGCAAAATACAATACCATATGTGCAACCATCATTTGAAACATAAAAACCAAAGCTAACATATCTAAAAACTCAAAATTGACCATCTCAAGAAACGATGTGTATATGAATGAATATTTTTAAATAAAAAAGTATAAGCATTGCATCAACATTTATGTAAATACATGATGCAAAAAATTACAAATATTTGAGTATATCTTAAATAAAACGAAAATGGGAAGGAACAATAGGCAATTCAAATATTGAATTAAATTAGCTTCCATTGCCATATATACGTCAAATGAAAGTAAATATCATCCTTTGCAAAAACCTTGTCTTGCCAAATAACATAAGGGCAACCCAAGTACAGGAATCCCATAGAAGCATTTGGGGTTCCAGTACAAAAAGTGACATAAAAGTCTCAGGAGTCTCTTAATTGTCACGGGTTGCAACCTGCTCTAGTTTATGGCTCATCCTGGTCATCAAAGCAGTTAGCCTATTTAAACCAACTTTGAACATTGACATCTCAGTGGACAGTAGCTGAACTTGTTCTTTCAACTTATCAACTTGTAGTCTACACCCATTCTCACATACAACTACCCCTTCTTCACCTCTCCCCAAAATCTGCTGCATCCATTGATTAGAGTCCTTAATGCTATTCCCAATTTGAGAAATCCTTGCAATGAGAGTTCCAGGGAATTCTCCCATGCCCTGCGCTATTACTGCACCACCATCTGAATGGATTTCTCCCCATAAAGAGGCCAAATATCGTGTGTTCATGGCACATGCATCCTTATTATCCTTGCACATGGCTTGAATTGACTTTAAAAGATTGTAATGACTTGAATGCTCACTTGCATGGGTTGAAGCTCTCCCCCTTCGAAGTCATTTCATTATATCAGCAATGCAATGTTCGTAGCTAGACTTAAAATGCTTTGAAGGCAACTTGGGACCCTGATTTGCTCCATGGGTTGAAGTCTCCGCCCTTGCAAAAACTTGATTTGTCACATGAAGGCTATGTGGCTCATGAAAAGATGACAACACAATGTTAGAAATTGCAGAGCCCTCCACCCTTGCAGCTCGCTTCATTGCCCGAAGGCTTTGTCGCCCATGGAAACCTGACTCCCCAAGATTTGGAACAATGGTAGAAGCCATTTCTGGAGCTGCATCCAAAACAAAATACAAAAACCTTTTCAGGTATGTATTAGGTCAATTGTATAATTGGATCACATAGGTTCCATAGAACAAACATGAGCATAAATCAATTGGCATGATCAAAAGCGAGCATACCAACGTATTTAGGAGGTACATACCCAAAGATTCTAGCCCATCTCCTCTCGGCAAAGAATTTGGAATCAAGTTGGATGGCTTGAGATATTTGTGAATGAGCTCTTGCCAAGCACTCGTGCAAATATTTTCTGATTCAAAGGCGGTAAGTTGCTTAGAGTGACCAAGGATATGGTGGTAGGAAGTAGAAATCATAGGACATGTTAAAAGGAAAAATCCACATGGAAGGCACATGGCTCTAGCGTCTATTTCAAAAATCAAATCCCCCTATCCTCCCCTTGCTATGCATTAGCCTCCTCTACCCACCCCATGGCATTTGTTACCTTTAGGTGTGAGCTT
This sequence comes from Dipteris shenzhenensis, assembly GCF_047967505.1. Taxonomy (NCBI): domain Eukaryota; kingdom Viridiplantae; phylum Streptophyta; class Polypodiopsida; order Gleicheniales; family Dipteridaceae; genus Dipteris; species Dipteris shenzhenensis. The sequence continues at coordinate 51,656,049 of NC_141602.1, read as the reverse complement.
TCCCAACCCTAAATCTGAGACCTTAGTCCTATGATCATCACCAAGCAATATGTTTAATGGCTTTAGATCCTTGTGAATCAAGCTAAGCCAACCTATTAAAACACAATGCTTAGATGCCTTCTCAAGTTCACAGGTGGTAGGTTCATCATCATCCAATTGGCTTAGAGTGCTTAAGGATGTGGCAGAAGCAGGTAGACATCATGGGGCGTGTCAGAATGGAAAATCCAATTGCAAAGCAAGCCTTTGATTCAAAAGTAGAGGAAACCCTCTCGAGATGTAGCTTCACCTAATATCCAATCGCCTCACCTCTAGAGGTTAGTTCTCATGGCTATAGTGCACATGACATGAAACATACATAATCCTTTACTCTCGTTGAGAGGTTGATTAGATCACTTAGGGAAAGGGTGCAGGCTTGTCTCTAAACTTACTCTCTACTCATCAAGGTGCTCCTGGGAAAGATACAATTAACTTTGGAGCTTTCTTATCCAACCACATCATGGACTTATTTCACTTCTGTCCACCATTATATTTTGCTCTGTGTGTGTGTGTGTGTGTATGTGTGTGTGTAGCCCCATCTATCATCCAATCGCCTCACCTCTCGAGCTTAGTTCTCATGGCTATAGTGCACATGACATGAAACACAATCCTTTACTCTCCTTGAGAAGCAAGGCTAACTTCTCGAAGAGATTAGATTAGATCACTTAGGGCAGAGGATGTTGGCTTATCTCTAGACATACTGCCAGCTCGATGCTCCTAAGAAAAATACAAATATCTTTAATGATTACTGGTCCAAATACATCATGGCCTTGTCTCTAAGTAATACACTAAGTTAGTTCACTATTGGCCTACCATTATATTTTTCCATCCCCCCCCCCCTCTCTCTCTCTCTCTCTCGGTGTAGCCCCACCTATCATCCAATCGCCTCACGTCTCGAGCTTAGTTCTCATGGCTATAGTCCACATGACATGAAACATACTTGATGCTTTACTCTCATTGAGAAACAAGGCTAGCTTCTCAAAACGAAGGTTAGATTACATTACTTCGGGTAGAGGGTGCTGGCTTATCTCTAGACACATTTCCAGCTCATCAAGATGCTCTTAGGAAAGATACAATTACATTTAATGATTACTGGTCCAAGCACATCATGGCCTTGTCTTTAACTAATACACTAACTTATTTCACTTCTGGCCTACCATTATATTTTTCCATCCCCCCCCCCCTCTCTCTCTCTCTCTCTCTCTCTCTCTCTCTCTCTTTGTGTGTGTGTGTGTGTGTGTGTGTAGCCCCACCTATCATCCAATCGCCTCACGTCTCGAGCTTAGTTCTCATGGCTATAGTCCACATGACATGAAACATACTTGATGCTTTACTCTCGTTGAGAAGCAAGGCTAGCTTCTCAAATATGAGGTTAGATTAGATCACTTAGGGTAGATGGTGCAAGCTTGTCTCTAGACATACTGCCAGGTCATCAAGATGCTCCTAGGAAAGATACAATTAACTTTGGTGATTACTGATCCAACCACATCATGGCCTTGTCTCTAACTAATACACTAACTTAATTCACTTCTGTCCACCATTATATTTTCCCTCTCTCTCTCTCCCTCTCTCTCTCTCTGGCCTCCATTATCTTTTAGTTCTTCCGTCTCAATAATATAATCATCTACAAACTATAAGATCATAATGGTTTGGATGATTTTAAAAATGTAGCTTGTCCTAAACGATGCAAATATAGCTTTGACATATGGAGTGATAAATCCATCACTACTCTCTCTCTCTCTCTCTCACCTCCATTACCTTTTTGAAAAAATTAGTTTTCCCCTCCCAAGAATCTAAGCGTCCGCGAATTACAAGATCAGAATGGTTTCAATGAATGTAGCTTGTCTTAAACGATGCAAACTCACACACACCACAATGTGTCCTAAGGAAGCAAAGAATTCATGAATTATAAGATCAGAATGGTTTCAATGATTTTGAAAATGTAGCTTGTCCTAAACGATGCAAACACACACACACACACACACACACACACACACACAATGTGTCCTAAGGAAGCAAAGAATTCGCAAATTACAAAATCGGAATGGTTTCAATGATTTTGAAAATGTAGCTTGTCTTAAACGATGCAAATACACACACACACACACACACACACACACACACACACACACACACACACACAATGTGTCCTAAGGAAGCAAAGAATTCCAAATAGAAAGCAAGGTCAATTGGAAAAAAAGTAATCACCTACCTAGATAAACAAAAGTTGTGGAGAGAAGCTAGTGCTAGTCCAACAATAAAATGAAGCACCTGCAAGAAAAACAACCCAAAAAAAAAGTAAAGCTAAGCGAACTGTACATCTCTCTCTCTCTCTCCCAGTAAGTAAATATATAATCGAACCATAGAGCTATCCTTCTATGTAAGTAAATGCTAAAACATCTAATCTAAACTCCTTAGAAACATTTAAATCTTCTCTAACTAATAGGCTAACTTATTTTACTTTCGGCCACCATTATCTCTCTCTTTCTCTCTCTCTCTCTCTCTCTCACACCTCCATTATCATTTCAAAATGTGATTCTTAAATCAGTTTCCCCCTCCCAAAATAGTAGCAGCATCCACGAATTATAAGATCAAAATGGTTTCGATGATCATCACAAAGAAATATGTTTAATGGCTTTAGATTCTTGTGAATCAAGCTAAGCCAACCTATTAAAACACAATGCTTAGATGCCTTCTCAAGTTCACAGATGGTAGGTTCATCATCATCCAATTAGCTTAGAGTTCCTAAGGATGTGGCAGAAGGAGGTAGACATCATGGGGTGTGTCAGAATGAAAAATCCAATTGCAAAGCAAGTGGCTGTAGCCCTTGATTTAAAAGTAGAGGAAACCCTCTCGAGATGTAGCTTCACCTAATATCCAATCGCCTCACCTCTCGAGGTTAGTTCTCATGGCTATAGTGCACATGACATGAAACATACATAATCCTTTACTCTTGTTAAGAGGTTGATTAGATCACTTAGGGCAAGGGTGTAGGCTTGTCTCTAGACATACTATTTTCTCATCAAGGTGCTCTTGGGAAAGATACATACTTTGGAGCTTACTTATCCAACCACATCATGGACTTGTCTCTAACTAATACACTAACTTATTTCAATTCCTCTCTCTCTCTCTCTCTCTCTCTCCCTGTGTGTGTGTGTGTGTGTGTGTAGCCCCACCTATCATCCAATCGTCTCACGTCTCGAGCTTAGTTCTCAAGGCTAGCTTCTCAAATTAGTTCACTTAGGGTAGAGGGTGCAAGCTTGTCTCTAGACATACTTCCAGCTCATCAAGATGCTCCTAGGAAAGATACAATTAACTTCGGTGATTACTGGTCCAACCACATCATGGCCTTGTCTCTAACTAATACACTAACTTAATTCACTTTTCCCTCTCTCTCTCTCTCTCTCTCCCCTCCATTATCTTTTAGTTCTTTCGTCTCGATAATATAATCATCTATAAACTATAAGATCATAATGGTTTGGATGATTTTAAAAATGTAGCTTGTCTTAAACGATGTAAATGTAGCTTGAACATATGGATAGATAAATCAATCACTACTCTCTCTCTCTCTCTCTCTCTCTCTCTCTCTCTCTCTCTCTCTCTCTCTCTCCCCCCCCCCTCCATTACCTTTTTTAAAAAATGGTTCTTAGTTCGTTTTTCCCCTCCCAAGAATCTAAGCGTCCACGAATTATAAGATCGGAATGGTT